>NW_022991713.1:282500-420646 GCF_902827175.1 Gymnodraco acuticeps
AATGTTTGTGTCTTTGACATTAGCGCTGCTAGCCACCTGTGCCCTGTGCTACGAAGCCAGTTCAACAGACCCTGGATATGTTTGAGTAATCTTAACTAACCCTAACAAACGAGATCTCGCTAAGCGGTCCTACAACGCTGGTTATCAACTCGGTAAATCAAGCCAGGGATTCTCTCTCCAGCTGAGAGCACGTTCACGTTAAAGGGGCGGGGTTAGCAACATTTGACCAATCACAAACAGGGACAAGTGTACTGACAGCGCAGCGTCATACTTCATTAATGAAAAGTAAACTAATATTAGACAAATATGAACTTTAGACATCCATGACTTAAACATATAATCCAGGATACAAGCCACAGAGTTGCTGCAAGGTGAATACAGAACAACTCGTTAAAAAATAAATAAACTACAGAGTGTTTGAAAGCGTACAACAGTTTTATGATACTGCCCCATCTAAAACACGAGGGGATCTGACTTTAATTACATTTGAGTTGAGTGTTTCGTCAACTTAATGTGTTGCTTAAAATAATACATCTGCATACAGTCTGTGACACTGTAACTAAGTGTTGCACGGCCAGATACGGCTCAGCTGACTCAGATAAGGAGATATTGTGATATCGATGTGAGATAGATGATCTGATTGATGATGTGATATCAGTGTGATATGAATGATAAAGTGCGACACGTTGGCGTCTTCTCTGCATACGGCAGTTTAAACTGTATTTCCTTTATCCTGTAATATGACTTGATAGATTTAAACTCCGCACACTGAGCTCTGATCGGTCAGCAGGCGGTGCTTTCACTGAGTTGATCTCTTTTCTATAGACGCCGGAGGCGGGCAGCGTCAGGTAAAAAAAAGTGATTTAGCCTTCCCAAACCTGAGTCTCACGCGCCGCCTATGCCTGGCTGTATCGGCTACCTCTGTCCCTAGCGAGAGGGTTTTCTCCACATCAGGAGACATTGTTAGTGCCAGCAGATCTGCCCTTTCGGCAAGCAATGTGGACAAGTTAATTTTTATTTAAAAAAACATGAAAATACAATGACAAGCAAGTCCTAATGTCAAACTGGCTGCTTAGGTGCTAGTACAGTAGGCTACAGTTCAAATACAGATTATTTCAGTTTATCGAAATGCTGCACCTTAATGTTCATTTTATTATATTTTGTATTTATTTGAGTGAATATTCACAGTTTAATAATAATTAAAAACCCAAAACTAATAGTTTATATTTTGTGAGTACTAGTACAGTAAAGTTCAAATACAGATTATTTCAGTTCATCGAAATGCTGCACCTTAATGTTTATTTTATTATATTTTGTATTTATTTGAGTGAATACATTATTCACAGTTTAATAATAATAATACAAATATATATATATATGTTTTGTTTTGTGAAAAAAAATGCTGCTGTACCGAAAACGTACCGAACCGAACCGTGACCAAAAAACCGAGGTACGTACCGAACCGAAATGTTTGTGAACCGTTACACCCCTAATATATATATATATATCTATATATTAGGGCTGAACGATATACCGTGTCATGGCGATAACCGCGGTATGCGCATGCGCGGTATTCACACCGCAGGGACGTGCGGTTTTATTCATTTTTTTTTTTTAAATGCTAACGCACTTTAGCACAGAATTCAAAATAAAGATACCCTTATTACTTATCGAAACTGCACATACAATATATCCGATTAAAGCTGAGACTCCACAGATTATTTAAGTATAGTATCTAAGCGATCCGATCTCGCAACAGGGGAAGCAAACACAGACATCACAATACGTACCTTTTACGGAGCTTTTACGGGAGATCGTCTCACCGTAGCTGTCAATCTGATCAAAAGACGTGTTCAATGGCATTAAAACGAGAAAGAAAAAACGCGGCTGAATCGGTTGATCCATAGGTTGATAATGTATCTGTGGCTTTGAAGCAATTGTTTATAATCCATAATTCAATTTTTATGTAAAAATCGGATCACAAAAGTTAGCTGCTAATGGTAGCCACCTTGGTGGTATGCAGCTTCCGGTTTTGGCGACGCGTCGTCACTCTCACTCCTTATTTGTTCATGTGTTGGTGTGTGTATAACTTCCCCTGATATTTGACCTTTTTAGACAGATTTAGCACAAAAAAAACCCTCTTCTGGGGCCATTTGGGTGGATTTTCCATATCTCTGGCCCACCTTGTTGGATTTTAACATGTGACATCTCTTTCTGACCGTCAGAGCCAATGGAATCGAGGGGAAATCACACGGTCCTTATTTGGTAATGTGTGTGTGAGAGACTTCCGCATTGCCAAGACCGGAAGCAGCAGCCACTCTGGTAGCTACCATTAGCAGCTAACTTTTGCTCTGCGATATTTACATACAAATGGAATTATGGATTATAAATTAAATCATTTTTTTATACAGAGACGTTAAAAACATATGGATTAACCGATTCAGCCGCGTTTTTTCTTTCTCGTTTTAATGCCATTGAACACGTCTTTTGATCAGATTGACAGCTACGGTGAGACATCTCCCCTCGAAGCTACGTATAAGTACGTGTTGTGATGTCTGTGTTTGCTTCCCCTGTCCGAGTTCAGATCACTCAGTGATGATACTATATACCTAAATAATCTATGGAACCTCAGCTTTAATCGGATATCTTGTAAGTGCAGCTACGATAAGTAATAATAAGGGTACTTTTATCTTGAGTTCTGTGCCAAAGTGCGTTAGATGCATTTAGATGCTTCTTATGAGACTTGTGTTTTGTTTTGGTATAAAATGGTTTGTATCGTCAGTTAGCTGAGATTATTTCCGTTAATCTGGTATAAACACATTAATAGGTTCTTAAATATTACGATCCCCTGAGACACTGTCGTGAAAAAAAAAAGTAAAGTACCCGCCGGGACTTTGGGGTTTAACAGGTTAAAAAAACCGCAATATATACCGCAGGGGGGGAAAAAACCGCGATGTCAGTTTTTTTCAATACCGTGCAGCCCTACTATATATGTATATATATAGTCATTTTACAGAGATAAAACACAGAGAATGACAATTAGAGAGAGATCAAGGAGGAGGTGGATAAATAACTTGTCTGCTGCTGCTGTGTCTGGATGTCTGACACCTTGACATTACGTATGAGATTACAGGAGAGAGAGAGAGAGAGGAGAGAGGAGAGAGAGAGAGAGGGAGAGAGAGAGAGAGAGAGAGAGAGAGCCCAGCGCGAGACAGCCATGTTCTTCCAGCCTCCTCGAGCCAGTAACCATGACAACAGGATGGCTGGGAAACACGGTTCAAGCTCAATTGAGGCCGGTGCCTTTCTTTTCCTCTAAAATAAACCTTGGTCCAGTTTCAAGACCGACTTGTCCTCCTAAAAGCGGAAAGGAAACGCTTTTCTCTTTCTCTTCTCGGGGGGGCCGAGAGAGGGAGAGAGAAACACACACACCTCCATACAATCCCACGGCCCGCACGGTGCATGTATTTCAGCCTGTATTAGCCCCACAAACACTGCTGTCCTGCAGCCTGTGCATTTTAGGTCGCAGTCTAGCAAGAAACCAGGACACGAAACCTCAAAGCAGCCTCCATGAGAAATGCTCTTTTCACTCGTAAACTGAAATACATGAGCTCTAAGCATGGCTTCGTTATCGTTATAATTGCCGGTAAAATACACATTTCTTTAAGCGCAAACACATTCCTACTAGCTTAAAATGAAAACAGTTTAAAGACCAACGTGTCGTTTCTCCACTCACCGGTAAAACGCGTTCAGTCTGCGGCTGGAAAGCAGAGTTTGACGGTGTTTGTTCCCCTCTCTGTATCCACACCGGGGACTAACACTGACAGACGGGCTCTCTTTTCTCTCCACGCTGAGCGTCCTTCCCACAGCTGCCCCCCCCCCTCTCACCGGTATGCGCGTGCGACTGTTGTTCACGGCTGCTGTCGCCGCCGATGCTCGCTGTGTTTGTCTCGCGCCTCGTTGCAAGGCTCGCGCGGCAGGTCCAGGCGGCGGAGAGCGGTTACTGAGTGTTTTGATGAATGGACGGATGCACGGAGGCGTCCTCCCCTTCTCCTCCTCTCTGTGGAGCCTCTCTGTGTTTCAATGGTAGCAGAGACATTGTAATTCCGTTCCTCGGACCGCTCGAGAGCACATCACTCACCTCGCGCTGTGTTAACGGGACGTGTCTCCAGGGCCTGTTGATATCAAACACTGTATCCTGCAGTGAAGATTAGCACTGACAGTTGTGTTGACACAAGTCCTTCCTTTCTGACCTCTGGTCATATAACTGCCCATACCTAGACTGCATTATAAAAACATTCAAATGGGTTAGGCTTTAACTTTATGGATGCAAATGATGTCAAGCTGTTCCCAGACTTACTGAGGTCCTGGGATGCCCAAAGGAGGCTTTGAGGAGGTCCTCAGCAGAATGGGTTATAATATGACTTTGCGTTTAGTTATTTACCCTGACACTAACATTGGGAACACATTTTATTGGCATAAAGGTTTGGGAATTGACCAGAAAAACAGATCATGCTGATGATTTACAGACAGTCAAATAGTCCTGTCCAAGGTCTAAAGTCCTGAAGCTGTCATATCCAGGAAGCATGCTGAAGTTTGGTTAAGATAGGAATTTGATGTGTGCGAGGGAAAACATGACCCAATGAACAGTCAATAGCCTGCTTTTATATAAATTAGAGATGCTATACACACAATACAACAAATATCTTAAAAAGTAATTTTGCCCAATCAAATGCGTTAAAATTCAAGAAGTCACTGTAACTGAGACTGTCACTTAAAGTTTAGTAAGTGCTTACATTAAGTAAGAAAAGTTGTATTCAAATTTCGAGAAAATTGCCATAAGAAAACCCCAATGAATGCTTGTTGCCATTATGCATTCATTATAAGAAGCTGGCTCATCGACATCAGCTGGTAGCCATTTCTTCGTTTGGAACACCATTACCCCATTTCAGAAGAAGTGGGCAAAACAATATGACATTGAAGAGCAATACAAAAGGCAAGTCTGAGGCAGCCCTCCTTTTAAGCTTTATTAAAGAGGAGACTTGAGACTGAATAGTTTTCACAAAAAAATACACTGTCTCAGTCAAATAGTTGCAATCGGAAATCACAGTTTGTCTGACCACAGAAGACACTCATTACTTGTGGTATCAACAGTATTTTCTGCTGATCTTTGTTTCTAAAGTTGCTAGTGAGGAAGGGAAATTGTCAGAACTCATTCCGTTGTGGCACACAATAATAACAGCCTGTCCAAAAGGGAAATACCACTCATTTAACTACAGTACAGAAGACAATCCATTGGCTGGAAAATAAAGATGAATAGCTTTCAGTTAGTTGTTAGCTGACAATTTCAGAACATCTATGATCAGTTATTAAAAGACATCCCAGCTAGAAATGTTTGGTTCTAAAAACATTCTGAGAATGTTACATTCATTTTTCTAGGAAGGTTTTCAGCGGGAAGTTTACTTTTGGTTCCCAGAACGTTCTTCTGAAAGGTAGGATAACGTTCTCTAAAAACGTTCTTAAAATGTTTTTGATAACATTGTTAGAACATTATGCCCTACTGTTCTTAAAATGTTTTCAGCTGCAAGTTAGATTTGTTTATGTTGCCAGAATGTTATTATTTTAGAGAAGGATAACGTGCTTTATGTTTAAAACATTATGCAAATGTTCTGTGGTACCAATTTATTAAAATATTTTTACATTATTAGAACAAAGACATAATATTCCTGTAATTGTTCAACTCAAAATTCCTGGGTAAGTGGACTGACCACTGTGGTCACTAGGATGATTTTGATAGTTTACTTAACTATTGGAATTTGACTATTAACACATGATGACTCGGAATCAGTTGGTGAAAGTAACATTTGTTTATTAGAAAAGGGGAGCTGGGAGTGGAGGTTGGTTATGGCGGCAGTGGGAAACAGTTGTTCCAGGGTGGGTAGAGAGGCCTGGCTGGTCTTGGGAGTGTGGAAGGCCTTGGATTCCTCCTGGGAGGGACATACGAATGAGTGTGAGGCAAAAGCAGGCAAAGTTGTCAAAGAATATGCTGGTAAAAAGCTAGAGCGGCACGCAACAAACCGTTCACAGCAACAAACCGTTCACAGCAACAAACCGGCAGGGAATGAGTGCAGGCTGCAGGCTTTCATAGTGTGGCTGATGAGCAGGTTGCAGGTTTGGTTGATTGGAGGTTGCTCCCAGCCGTGTAGAGCAGACCAGCAGGCAGGTGGGGGGGGGCACTAACCCACTAACAGGGGTTTCAGGGACGGGCAGTGATAGTCGGTCCGTTCTTCTAAATGTCTGTCTTTGGTTTTCTAAGTGTTATTCGATCCATATGACAATAGAGATATGTGCATAAACAACAAAAACACTTGGGGTATAATGTTCGAACAATGTTATCACCAAACATTTTAAGAATGTTTTTAGAGAACGTTATCCTACCTTTCAGAAGTACATTCTAGGAACCAAAATAAAACGTCTCGATGAAACCATTCCTCGAACAATGAATGGTAACATTCTCAGAATGTTTTTAGAACCAACAATGTCTAGCTGGGAACGCAAATGTGCAATATCATGAATTACGTGCTTGTTTTTTTCTACAAACGAAAATGTGGTGACATCAGATTTCTTTTAAACATCCTTTTCAAACAAATGCAGCAAGTTTGTTTTTTAAAGCGCACTACAAATAAATCTGACGTTGACCATGACCCTGTTAATATTTCGCATCACAGGAACATTCTATAAAAAAATAATAACCTCCTGAAAACATTATCCAAATGTTGCTTTCAAAATGTTCTTCTTTGGTTTGCATGTAACATTGAGGGACCGTTTTATAAAGAACATCTTTAATGTGTTACCCCAACAACGTCCAAAACACATCCTTAGAATGTTGGAGGCAAAACGTTCCACCTTTGCTGACTTATCACATTAAAGGAACATTTTATAAATAAACTTTCTGTCATCTCAGGCCTCAATAACATCCTCAAAACATCCTCTGAATGTTGCAGTTAAAACGTTATGTCTTAGTTAACCTTAAACCTTATAGGAACATTATTTGAAAAAATAAACATCCTAAAAAGGTTCTTTGACATCAGATTAAAACGTTTCTTTAAAACCTTATTAGAACCTGTAGGTAACGTTAGCCAAAGTTGTGAGAACGTTCCCCGCCAGCTGGGATACCTTGTGAGGCTTGGAAATGGGTCGGGGTTTTGCTTTTTTCCCAGGTAGACAGAAAGACAGTGATAAACAAGGTTTAAAAATATCTTATGCTTTCAAATAGCAAATGATGGATGATAAGTGTGTTATGATGACACTAAGTTGGTGCTGTTTGATGGCAACACATTGGTCTGCAAAGGCTAAAATCCCTGTGTTCTCTGGAAAGAGAGTTTCTCTCCCAAACCCTGCCTGAAACGCCTCCATTGAACTCCTTTGTTTACTTCCTTAACGTAATGACATCACTATGTAACACTTGCGCTTCTATTGGCTAGCGCTTTAACACATTGTTTAACAGAGCCGGCCAGCTAACCAATCAGAGCAGACTGGGCTCTGGTTTCAGACAGAGGGTGAAAAGAGGTGCTGCTTTACAGGCCTGAGAGAAATAAAAAGCTTTTTGAACATAAAGCAAGGAAACAAAATACAAAAGTTAACCTGAAAATATTAATTATAGGGCCCCTTTAATGAAAGACAAGCAGTCCATGTTATCAGCCAACATAAATTAGACTCTTTCCACTCTGCCCTTGATAAAGCCCAGAGGACATTTCTTCCACTGAACCAGCACATAGCCACCACCTATTTTTCACTCTCTTTCAATCTGCTTAACCACTACTCATCTCTATTATGTTAAACCAGAACAAGTCAAATCAAGCCAAAAGCCACCGTAAACCTTTTGTATTTTCTATAAAAACACACACTACAGTGATTTGAGAGTACCCTTTTATGGGTTTACCTCAAGGTCATAAACAGAAGCACAGCAGCGGTATGCAATCACACATATGGCTCTGCATTATCTACTGCCAAAACTCGAAAGGGTGCTTTCTTCATTGGTCTTGGATATAATGCAGAGAAGTGCCCAGCTTTAATGTAACGCCAGCATGGATTGAGAACTTCAGCCTCCACCCCAGTGGTCTCCACCTGATCAATAGCACATTAAAAGAAGACAGAGGAGGATGGGAGTGGCTGGCAAGAGATAAGGAGGGAGAGAGAATAGAAGAAGAAGAGAGATGCAGGAAGCTAGAGGGAGGATGTGGACAGAACAAAAGAACCTGGTGTGTGTTTGAAGACAAGGGGAGGAGAAGGTTAGAGAGGCGAGGCCCGAAGTGAGACAGGTAGAGGGGGGTTATGCAAGGAGAGGGGAGAGACAGGGAGGGGAGGGGAGGGTTGAAGATGACAAAGAGAGTTCAGAGGATGCACAGATGACCGGAGAGAATTTTTTGGGGAAACCCACTGCAGACATAACGTCAATCCTAATTACTAATTCATTAACCTGCCTGGCTCCCTTCCCCCTCTGTAGACACACACACACACACACACACACACACACACACACACACACACACACACACACACACACACACACACCCTCATGCACTCACTGCTCCCTGTTCTGTCCCTCCTCCGTGTCCCATGAGAGGAGGAGGGATGGATGGATGCAGAAATGAAGAGGTGGGTGTGCAGCTAAGTGACATCTGTGGGGCCGTGACGGCGGCAACGTGTTGGGGACACTGGAAATCCCTGATGTGACAATGGGAGGGAGGGAAGGGGGAGGTAAGTGGTGAGGAGAAAATCTAACAGCTTGCGTTTTGGTTTGTTGGGATGGGTGGTCGCCGGTGATGGTGCACATAAGTGTGTTAATGTGTGCGGCTGTGGTGTCAGTGTGTTTGTGTACGAGTGCTTTCATGCATGCATTTACCTGCATGTGTGCTCTAATGTGCAATCACTATATGGACTCACATGTGTGTTAGCATATTAAATGAAAGCAGGTTATGTGGAAGATAAATCAATATGCTGATGTTGGTGTGCTCAAGTAATAGCATTGTGAGCATAATCAAAGAAAGGGGGAGGTGCGAGACAGATGATGGTGTGTGTGTGTGTGTGTGTGTGTGTGTGTGTGTGTGTGTGTGTGTCTTTAGGCCATGCTGCAAGACTCCTACCTCTTTGTGTGGTTGGTTGTGTGTGTGTGTGTGTGTGTGTGTGTGTGTGTGTGTGTGTGTGTGTGTGTGTGTGTGTGTGTGTGTGTGTGTGTGTGTGTGTGGTGTGTGTGTGTGTGTGTGTGTGTGTGTGTGTGTAGGCGACTGAAATACACACATGGATGTTAGCATCCACACACATCCAGACCTCCTGCAGAATTCCTCTGCACATGCTCACACGGATAACTCAATTTGAAGATAGAGATACAAATGTGCACACACAAGAACACATTTTCGCGCACTCTGGTGTGCACACACTCACACACACGGAAAAGGATGAGGTGCTGCTGACTGAGTCGGAATTAAATGGAGAAATCCTCCAAACGAACATCGATCCACAGAGTTTACAGCGTTGGCTCCGTCTGCCACGGCAGGCCAAACAACAGGGAGCTCTGCAAGACAGCTGGGGCACACACTCTCACACACACACACACACACACACACACACACACACACACACACACACACACACAAGCAGGAAGCATTGCGGGCACATTTACAACACACACTGCAGTAAGTGTGCACATGGAGGGTCTTTGATTTTGATCAGAGGACTTCACAGCAAAATGTTCTTTAGAGTGTAAACGCATGTGTGCCTCTGATATTTCATATTCAAGTAGTGTGTGTGTGTGTGTGTGTGTGTGTGTGTGTGTGTGTGTGTGTGTGTGTGTGTGTGTGTGTGTGTGTGTGTGTGTGTGTGTGTGTGTGTGTGTGTGTGTGTGTGTGTGTGTGTGTGTGTCAGATTCACATTCCAAATATGTCCTCCCATTACGACATTCGAGGAGTTGTTTTTCAGCAATGATAAGAGATGTTTACCAGTGAAATCTTTAAAGAAAGTAAAAAGACCCAGAAAATGTGTTTTTAACTTATACTAAGTATAAAATGCGTTTGGAGGAAATAGTTTTTCTGTAAGCTGCAGTAATCAACATTTTCATATTGAATGAATCACGTGACAAATCATTTTAAGGTTGTCCCATATAGCAAAAAGCATTTATAGTGTCTTTCAGCCGATTGTTTTTGGTTTGCTGCAATGTTACTGTTTGGATTCAGTTTTCAGTCAAAAAAAAGAAAATCAAAAAAACTCACTGTAAAGGGGAGAACATATTAACCTTTTTTCAAGTAGCTAGAAACAGAACTGAAAATAATTACCATGGAGCTGCTGAATTGATTCAAAGCCAACTGTTTGCAATACATTTACCATATCAACTATCAACTTCACAAGGTAAGGTAGTTTTGTATTGTCTGTTTGTTTCCATTCTTTCTGAGAGTAACATCACAACACTGACACAACCACTCTCATTTGTGTAAGTTATGTAAGGAGCTAAAGAGCCAGGCGGTGATTAGCTTAGCCTAGCATCAAAAGTTGAAGCACGGATAAACAGTGGGCTCTGTCTATAATCAAAACGTGGTTTACAACATGTTATCCTTCCACCCAGTCAATATAGACTTTAACGGGACATATAACATGTCTAAGTCAGCCACGCCCTGAAGCCTGTCCTGCTTTACTGTCTATTTTACTCTAAATTGGAATATTATTTGGAAAATGGACATCATGCGGTATTGTAAAAGAAGATAAACTAGGGTAAGGTAGCAAATCAAGTAAGACTTATTTTTGCAATCAGAGGATAATTAAAATAAATGCAGGTTATTAAAGGCACTTGTACATTGGCAAAACCCAGGGGATGGCCCTTGTACACAATGTTACTTCCCTCAAACCCCAGTTTGTTGCTTTACATTACTGTTGGATTGTGTAGGGATCAAATAATCATCATATATCAAGTCATTTAGTTTGTTGGAAAGGTGTTCATAGGCCTATTATTGAAAATGCTGCTAGCTGTTTTCCCCTGCTTCAAGTTTTTTTATACCATTGTTTTATTGCAATGCTAAGCTCCTCCTGGCTTTAGTGGCAATCTTTCCAAGCCACATGTTTAACAGTAGGAAGCTGTCAAGTTGTTAAATGCATAGTCTACCTACAAGGTCACAACAAAAAAACTGTTCTAGATGGATACTTGTTAGCACCATAAAAAGCATGTATTCTGTTCATTTATCACATTAATGAAAGGTAGTACAGCAGACATTGTAGCACTGAGGCCCTATCTGCAACATAACATGTATGGTCCCTGGTCTCGCCTGATTGCAACAGATTCAGTAAAGAAAACCTCATTGCTACCGTCAGTGTGGACATCATTATTTAGCTGCTCGCCTTGGACTCCAGTGATTCCCTTGACTACCTCATCAGCATTCATTACTACTGAAGAACAGGGGGACCCAATATGTCAGCACTTGTGTGTGTGTGGGGGGGAAAACGTGTCGCTATGTATGTGCGTGTCAATCTGGGTCATTATATCCACAGGCATGAAAAAGCGGGTTATAATGACACACATCCCTTCACGTGACAATGGAAATTAGGGAGGGGGGGGTCTTCATTATAGCATCCGTCGTTGCCACCTGTGAATACTTGCACTTCACACTGAGATTGGAAAAAAACGGTATAACATAAGTGTGTGTGTGTGTGTGTGTGTGTGTGTGTGTGTGTGTGTGTGTGTGTGTGTGTGTGTGTGTGTGTGTGTTTGTGTTTGTGTTTGTGTTTGACATGAAAAAAAAAACTTGGGGCCCTGCCAACATGGTGACAGAATGTGCTGTGTGTGTGTGTGTGTGTGTGTGTGTGTGTGTGTGTGTGTGTGTGTGTGTGTGTGTGTGTGTGTGTGTGTGTGTGTGTGTGTGTGTGTGTGTGTGTGTGTGTGTGTGTGTGTGTGTGTGTGTGTGTGTGTGTGTGTGTGTGTGTGTGTGTGTGTGTGTGTGTGTGTGTTCCAACTATAAGTCTGCTGGGAAGCCCGGTCAACAGACAGGCCAGTCCCCATAGCAACAGAAACACCATTCCCCCTCTGTGCCAAGTTGTAAATATGGAACTCACATAAAAATATGGACTGACTGTTGAAAAGTTTCAGGACATTTTGATACACAAGGGGGAGTCGGACACTTGTTTCCCTCTGATGAGCTATAACATATTCCATTTGAAAGATAGTATTAAAATATCTGAAACAAGACTAAAAAGCACAAGGCGTTATTACAAGTATTGGTTAAATACTCGATTATGATTGGTCCATTTGGACATTGAGGTCTGCTAATCAATGGACTCAATGTTTATTTTTTCAATCAATGTTTATTTATATAGCCCAATATCACAAATGTTACATTTGTCTCAGTGGTCTTCACAGTGTGTACAGAATATCAGTATGACAATACGACACCCTCTGTCCTTAGACCCTCACATCGTACAAGGAAAAACTTCCAGAGAAAACCCACAGTTTAAAGGGAAACATGGGAGAAACCTCAGGGAGAGCAACAGAGGAGGGATCCCTCTCCCAGGACAGACAGACGTGCAATAGATGCCGTGTGTAAATTGAAAAGATAATACATTTGCAACTACTATTTGCAGTCATATAAATCTGCAGCTGTAGAAGACAAACAATATTTTTCTTCAACAGAAAACACCATAGAATACTTTTTCAATGTGAAACTTTGGATTTATGATGGTTAAACTGTCCACAATGAAGAAAAGAAAAAAAGAGAACAATAAGAAGATAACAATGCAAGAGAAGGAAAGATGTTAACTGTCTGTCTTCTTTTTTTATTAATTTACTTAATACAAAACTGAGTTGGTTACTTGATTCTGATTGGTCCATTTGGAATCTTTCAGTCTGTTAATTCCGATAGCAGACTGCGTATGGGATTGCTGCTAAGGACGCCAGCAGATCACTGATGATGCTCTCATCTTTGGATCTAATTCTGTCAAAACTGTCAGAAAGCTGTTCAATTTAAAGTCAGCTGTGCCCCTCAAAGAAAGCACTGAAGCTTTCGGCACCAGAAAACCTCATGGAGTACTTTTATTATATCATGGAGAGCACAAAACATTGGATTCCTGGGAACATGGTGTGGACTCTGGCAGTGTTTGATGACTGGTTCATGGAAAATCAAATGTGAACAGACTTGGACAGTTAAAAAACATTTTAAGATACACTGCTATCACAGCAGTTTAAAGGTTGGTACTTCAAAGCAAACCTAATAAAACATATAGGATCATTTTGAAATCAATAACATGATATTTAAATCAATATGTTGATTCACCCTGTGCTCACAATGTTGGGGTTCCTTTAACATACTTAAAAAACCTATTCAAACTCTCTGTGCATTTATTCAAGAAAAGTATATAACATACTAAACATCCAAATGTGTCTCTCTCTGATACATGACCCTTTTCCTAGCACCAGTGGAAAAGTGATTTTTACTGAACTAACTTCCCTGATGATACTCACACGCAATACAGAAATTAATTTCCACTTGATACAAACAATAATTACAATGACATGAACATGCCGATGGTGTAATGATGTCAAGTCAGCTGAAAGCTCTTTCTAACTCATTATGCAAATGATGCAACAATAGTCAATACTGTATCATGGTGGCATGTTATATCAAACACCCAAGGGTGCACGCTCTAGCACAGCTTGTACTGCCAGTTAAATTACTTTGGGGACTAAAGCAATACTTTGCGGTCGGTTTAACCAAAAGCTTCTCTCATGTGAAGCCATGCTAATGCACATCCTCTTTACGGAGCAGGCTCCATGTCAGGCCATGCATTAAACATGGAGCGGTTGAAGGGAAAACATGTTGGAATACAAATAGTTTTGAATTGGAAATGTTGCCTCACCATATTGTTGAATAGATAGATAGATACTGTAGATAGCAGCAGTGTCAAGCATTACGCGAGTTGCAAATGTTTAAAATATACAATAACGTACAAATATAATTAAAAATAATAATAACATTAGCGGCAAATATATATAGTATGAATACATTCATTTTAAATTAGGTGACTATTCTTACCTATCCTATATTTACGAGTCATAGGTAGTTCAAGATTCATAAATAGAATCATAAATAAATCAAGTTGCTTCTTTATTTTTGAACTATGACCACAAACACCTTCTCACGGAAGTGTGGAAAAACATTTTTTTATCCATTTTCTAAGTCTGATCTACATACCTTTTTCATACCGTGTCACACACATAAAAAATAGTCACATTTGGTCAAAAAAAGGTTTTTAGCAAGGGATTTTTTCCCCTTGTTTTCACATTAAAAAAGGTAAAAGGCATAAATTAAGTTATGAAAACACTGTAACAACTTTTTTGATCAGAATAAAATCTCACTTGCCTCTCATGGTTTCCAAATAGTTGTTTATATTCACTACATTCCTGTCTACGCCACTGGGATCCCTATTGACTTGCAATGTCCCATTCCTCCAGCAGAGGGGGCTCTGCATGCATAATTACCGTTTGACCACATGTCTAATCCCCTCCACGTGGACTCAGAATCAGAATCAGAGACAATGCCTTGATTACTGCTGGGAATTTCCCAAGGTGTGCCATGCAAAGGGAGGATCAAGGTAAGAGTCTTACCGTAAGACCGAGACAGACAGGGTAAGATTCATTGTTCACTGTGGGAAAGTATGTCCTGGTAATGATTGTTAATAGCACTTAGAATACAAAAGGTGTGGCTTTAAGTCTGATAAGTGCCATTATGTGCACACAACATATAAATGAATACACAAACACACACACATTTTCCCATTATATGACCATTACCTAAGAGGAAAACACATTATGTGTTTGCATATGTATTCATGCTCTTCCTTTTATCATGTTAAGAACTACATTATCAGAACAACATGAATGTAAGAGTAAGCATTTAAATCAACTTAAATGTTTCTACTTTGACCAACTTACTTGTGATGTTTGAGATAAATCTATATATTATAGTTACAATACATGGTTGGTTATGGTTGGAATGAGGTCAAGTGAGGTGGTTGCTTAAATAAGGTTAAGATTTGGGGTTAAAAGTTAAATTCAAAGACTAAAGGAGTGGTAATTGTCTAAATAATGGTCCTGACAAAACCAGCAGAACAAGACTATGTGTATTCATGTATCTGCAGACCTTGAGCTCTCTGCCCTGATACCACACAAACTGAGTGTCTAGTATCACTGAAAAACAGCTTTTGGTGGAAACCCAGCTGTATTGACTGATGACAGCTTTGGTTTCATTTTGCGTAATGCCAAGTGCAGTGGCAGTTTAGGGTGAATCTCACTGAACTGATGACTTATTGTTGTCTTCACTCCGACTGAAATAAACCACAAGTCGGTTTGGATTATGTTTTAATTTTTGACTTTTTGACAGCGTGCATTCGTTGGTTATCATAGTCAGAACAGAAGTTGTGTTTTTGAGAAAAGTGGATATATTCATACTCACTCTTTATTACTTTTTATGACTGATCTATCATATAATGCCTAATCTGATCATGTCTACAATTTTAAAAAGCCTGTACACAACATTTTTTACATCATAATGTTTCCTACACTGTGAAGTTGTAGTTTAAAAAGGATTACAATAAACATCATGATAGCTAATGTTACTATTAGCTTGATGTTAGTTAGCTAATGTTAGATAGCTTAATGCTAACTTACTGATTCTGTTTGTTAACTACTTAAATTGGTGACGTTATATTTTACTGTTCCATGATTACCAAATAATATAGGACAACACTTGGTACTTATTGGAATGGAAACAAAAAAAAGTTTAAAAGTGTAACCTGAAGAGTCTTTAGTGAGTGCTCTAAAGTTCGGCTGAAAATAAAGTTAAATGTATGACTACCCGGTCAAGCGTAGCCTACAGTGTTTTTCTCTCAATTTTAAAACATATTTTATGATAATCGGTGTCATAATTCAAAGTTCTGTCTAAGAAACCAACATGGAAGTGTTTTTAAGTTACTGATCTGTGTAAAACACCCTTTGTTCTTCTTGTAATGGTTTCTTTTTGTTATTTACATTTTCCTGTTACCTAACAAACCCTTGGTCACCTACTTAACCAAATGAAAACACAATGTAAGTGAAAAATGTGCCAATTGTATTTACAACAAGGTTTTATTTCCTGTAAACACTGTCAGTGTGTCACACCTGGACTTCCCTGACAGGTCATTAACAATCTGAGACAGGTTAGTCATCTGCATGGATGACTGTATGGTTATTAGCTAATAGCTATAATTCCTCAGAAGCATATGACTGACATTTAGGCCAGTTATCTGGAATCATCTGAGCCAACCACAAAACAATGAGCTCTTGCAGTCATGATAAGTTTCAACAACCTGTTGACGGAAAAATCCAGTGGAATAAATATCCAGATTCCTTCCTGCACATGTGGTGTTGTGATTAATGGTTTGATACGGCGGCAGGACGTCCTGGAGGAAGTAAAAGAAAGAAGGGGGAGGGTAAACACAGCAGCTATACAGAGACTGTCAGTTTTATAAAGTCAGAAAAGTCCTACGCTACTACTAAAGGTTACAGAGCCTGTCAGGGGAAATTACATTCCTTGTGTCCTTGAACGCAGCTAAACAGACTCACAAGGGAGAAAATGATAAACATGAAGTTATTTATAGCAACAGATAAAGAAGGGGAAACATTTAACTTGATATAATTAAACCAACTTGAAACTTGTTTGAATTGTAAGTGAGATAAGACTGAGAAAATAAAGGAATGTGGAAGGAGGAGATCCAAAAAGCCGTGATGTCAGGCCGTCCCACTGCTATTCAGTAGAAATGCAGCACAACAGAGTCGAGCCTGCATACCATTGCTGCTGCTGACGACTGCTCTGATCCCACACAAACACACACACACACACACACACACACACAAAGGCACACGTCACACACACATCATAGCACACTCGGAGAGGAGCTGAAACTCAGAGCGGTGCCTGGAGATGCGACCGGCTGGCAGCCACTGAGTGAGTCCACCTTCCCTCCTCTGTTAAGTGTCTCTCTTTTCTTTGTCTGTCTTTGTTGTGATTGCCATTCTACGGGCCGTCTAAGTTCATTTGTCTCTCCTCTGTCGCTGTGAAACGGCCACTGTTTTCTCACACTGAGAGACTTTTCAAACTTTTCTCTCAGTATGCTGTGCACATACTCTCCTCCTCTCTCTCTGCTTTTCTTTCTTTCTTTTCTTAGCATGTGGTCAGAGGGAGGATGAAATCCAAGAGCTATTTGCACGTCAGGCACTGAGCCAGACCTTTACATTTGTATAGCAGAATATTTTTCTGATGTCTTTTAGGATGCTCATGTCTCATTTGTTTCCATTGGGATGCCATACCCTTGTGCAAATGTATAGTTAATTTTAGGAGCTGTGATTCTTTCACAGAAATATTGAGCAATATGCCACTGAGTGGGCTGTAAACATTCAAGTCAGTTCCAGTTGCTCTTAATCACAGTCTGAAACTCTTACATTGTGAAAGAATGAATGAAAACACACCCTGCAGACAATGACCATAACATGGATCACTCAGAGAAGCCTTGAAAAGAGACTTGAAATATGCAGTTTAGAGTTGATTTAATAGATGATTAGTACTAATTATGCGGTTAAACTGTCATGTACATACAAATAAGTGAAGCAAAAATAACAGTGAGTTTAGCTAAGGTTTGGATAAAGTTTTTAGATGTTTAGGTTTTTGAGCTGCTACTTTTTTGATTGCCACAAATAATTAGTTGTTGGTATTCTTATATATCTATTCAAAGCAAGCTGCTCCCTCCATGTTCTTTACCTCTATTAAAGTCATATTTTTTGTAGACATAGAATTTAAAATCAATGTTTGTTTGTTTTTCACAATATTTGCATTCAGTCCTGTCTTGCTTTCAGAGGTAGATATAATTGCTTTCAGGCTCAGTTAGACCCACCTCCAATTATTGGGTGTAGTGGTTTAGTATAGTTCTATGATTAATAGCTGCCACACCTGAAACACTATCTTTGAGGGCGATACGTCACTTTTGCCAGCCTCTACTGATTTACCGTCATATAGGTCTGCCCCTTATGTGCAGATTGGTGAACTCTTATCACAGACACAAATCCTATTGGCTCTCCCTCAGACACTCACAGTTCCACATCTTTCAAAAGTCTGTTCAGGGTGGAGGCCGCTTGTATTCTGTGTGTACACACAGTTGGAGGTGGAGGTTGTTCTCTGGGATTTTATTTTTGAGAGCTTTGGGAATAAGATACTTAACTGGACAGTCTGTCGATCGGGGACACGTGTTGATCAGGTGCTAAAAACTGTTGTAGTTTTGTCTGTGTGTGTTTGTGAGAAAGACATGTTGACCCTTACTTACATATTTTTTGTTATAATCATTAAATTAAAAATAGCCTTTTTATTTGGTTTTTCTTTCATATTTAAAGGCAAGTCACATTGAAATTGTATTAATACCAACATACCAACTGATTACTTCATTTAATTTGCTTATTTCATTATCTATTTAACTCAATGAACTAGTATCACATGACTATTTTTACATAATTGGTATTGTTCCCCCATGTCAAATGTCATGCCAATAGAGCAAGCTGAATTGAATTTGAATTGAGAGGAGAAAAAAAGATACTGTAGCTTTATTTTGCTCTATCTGTGTGTGTGTTACCCCAGATAGCATGCAGTCATTTACGCCCTGTATTTTACGTGTGTGTGGGTATGTGTGTGCGTGTTGACATACTGGACCTGCCCCCTGTTTGCATTTGAGTGTTTGAGTAAGGGTAAACACTGCATGCACACACACCAACACACACACATGCACCAACAGACACACGCACACACACAGTTTGAAGTTGTGGCTTATTTGCCTCAGGACTGTTGTGTTGTGCCAGCCAGAGCAGGATTGAATGGAGGGGAACTAAACAATACGGCAGATATAATCTCTCTTTCTCTCTCTTCAGAGCTCCGTCGACACACTGCACCTTCACCTCCAGAGAGGCCGACACACACTCCTACAGCACAGAGGAAGAGAACCTGACAAAGGACACTACAGTGACCTCCAGCAGTTAGACCGCACCTGATCCCACATCCTTCAAAGAAAAGGGAACCCGACTCTGGAACAGGAAAAAGCAGCGATCAGACCCCACCGCTGAAACACGACCCACTGTTCAGAGAGACAGAGGGGCTGACAGCCGTCTCTGACACCCGGGAGAAGAGGCATCATGCTGGCCAAAATCCTTGAGGACATGTGGGTGGAGCCCGAGGTGCTGGAGGCCCTCAGCGAGGAGCAGAAGAGGATCCTCTTCTTGAAGATGAGAGAAGAGCAGGTACGCCGCTGGATGGAGCGAGACGAGAAGGAGGAGAAGGAAGGAAGAGACAACAAGAGGCCAAAGAAAGGTAAGAGTGCAACAATGAATCTATTTGATATAAGGGGAGTCCCGGCACATAGGGAACACACTACACTACAGTTTGAGTATTATCAGCAGTAAAGCAAAACAGGAAAACACTGACTACAGTTTCAGGAAGTAACATGGTTTCTGGGAAATGTGGCTTTTATGTTGACTATCAGTAACATAACTCTGACATGAAGTCAAAACAGCCAGCTTACATTGTCATTTCCTCACCGGAAAGCACCAGTGTGTTTCAACTCAATTCACAATTATGAATCGAAAAGATTAAAACTGCAGTAGACTACATTTATAATAATCTTTACTTGAATCAGACCATTCTCCAAGATGCAAATATGTACAGAAATAGGTCATCTTAAAAGCAAATGTTTGGAGATAGGCTTCTTTGCACTCTTGAGATTTGTTGAGATTTAGATCTGAACATTTTCAAATACATACAAATATTTGTTATTCCTGAATTTCTATAGTTTATCATTTTGGTGATTAAAACAACCGTTATATCTGTCCATGAAATATAGGGTTTCACCCCGCTGTAGGTTAGCTTAGCTTTAGCATGGAGACAGTTAACAACTAGCTCAGCTCATATTGAGGGTTATGAAATCAACCTACCAGCACTTTTAAATCTCATGAATACACATGTTCTATCTTATTTATTTAGGCAGTACACAAATTGAAGTGAAAACAAATGATTCCCTGGAGCCTCTCAGACAAAGCTAGCTAACATGTTCCCTGTTTCCAGTCGCTAAGCTAAGCAGCCGGTTGCTTTAAAGCTGTATTTGTTGGACATATATGAGAGTGATATTGACTTAAATGTATTTCCTAAATGTTGAACTATTGGATTATTCTTTTTGTCTTTTTTGATAGGGCTATAGCTTGCTTTAATTAAATCGTTTTCAGATAACAGATCTTCAAATTTGATTATTTTTAGACAACATTTCAAGATTTTCATCTATGATATAGCATTTAGAGAGGAATACATTAATAGAATTTGAAATTAGAAATCAACACATATTTTGATTGCTACTCAAAATTGTCTTCTGAATGCATGAATGCGGTTGTCAAAACGTACAATAATGCGCTCAGAATTTTGTTTAGTACTCATATAATTATTACACACATTAAAAAACTATTTATGAAGAGTATTTAGTCTAATATAATAGTATTATATTAGACTAATATAATAGTATTATATTAGACTAAATACTCTTCATAAATGAATATAGGTGAAAGTAGAATGAGTAATAGTAAGGTATTATACCTTACTATTACTCATTCTACTTTCACCTATATTCATACACTTTATCACTTGTGATATTTCTGCGTGCACAAACACATTTATTATAGTATACTACAGGCAGAATATGTTTGAGATTTACTAAAATTGTTTATTCAAGCCCTTTCACAACTAATTAATGAGCTGAAATCTTGTCAGCTGAGTGCACTTGATACACAAGCTGTGTAGTAACACCCTCTCACATTACCAATCTGATTAATGTGTTTAAAATACACACAATGTAACAGTCCTTTCATTACTCTGTCAGCAGCCCATGCTCAATCACCTTCCCTCCACTATCTTCTGACTCACTGAGACCCTATATCACCTGCACTGGATCTGCTGGACAATGGTTGTGTGTGTGTGTGTAACACTGTGAGTGTGTGTGTCTGCCTCCATCACCGCCAGTCCAAAGCTGAATAAGATTGAGTAAGCTCTGTGGTTTGGGGCGTCGCCAAGCTTAAATCGCATATTAAATTACCGTCTTTTGTTTACCCAATCTGTGCCATGTCATCTGAGAGCCAGCCGAGTGTGTGTTTGTTGCGTGTTCCCGTAACACAACATGAAATCCAGTTAGGTGTGTTTCATTGTTTGTTCACTGCAGAGTTGTTGGGACAGTCATTGCGTGTATGCAGGCATTTGAATGTCACATAAATGCACAATTAAATATGACTTGCTGCATTTCTGGTTATTTGTGGGTGCGGTGTGAATTCAAAGGTGTGTTTCACAGACACACTATGACTTACTGCATGTCAGATATGAAGGTAGATATGGTGCAAAATGCGAGAACGTGTAAAACCTGATGTGAACACTTGCAGAAAAAAAATCTTAGCTTGTGTGCATACATTTACACTTGTATAAAATATCCACGTATCTGTGAACCAAATTTGAAGTCACAGAAGAAGAAATAAGTTTTGTTACTTGTAGAAAAAAAATGAATTTAGTGATGAAATGTTCACTTGTTGGAGAAGTAGTTATTTAATTGAATCTGGCTTCGTATGATTAAAAGTAACACGATCATCGACCCGACGCAGTCCCCCATTGTTGTTGTGGTGAGCGAAGCACGGAGCTAGAACGGGAGCTGTGTTGGTGTGAAAGGGCCAACAGTAGTTGTGTGTGACTGACCCGAGCTTGTGCCTCGTCGTTCTGATAGCTCCGCCTCTTCGCTCCAACCCCCCTCCCTCCCCCCACATCTACAGGTGAAAATTACTTTAGCGACACATTCATCGCAAGAAGTGTAGCAAAGGTCAAGACCGCAGATTCGGCGATTTATACTGCCACAGAGCAGATTCGTGAAGTTCTAATGACTGACTTGAGAGGTTGGAATAACCAAGTTGCAGTTGTAATGGAAAATAAATTAAAGAAATATATATTTTTCTGCAAGTGAACATTTCATCACTAAGTTCATTTTTTTTCTACAAGCTACAACACTTAATCTTCTGTGACTTCAAATTTGGTTCACAGATACGTGGATATTTTATACAAGTGTAAATGTATGCACACAAGCTCAGATATTTTTTTCTGCAAGTGCTCACATCAGGTTTTACACGCTCTCGCATTTTGTACCATATCTACCTTCATATCAGAGATGGTCTTGAGCGACTGAGACGTCTACACAATGTACCCTTATGTGCTGTTCGACAGTGCGCAAAGTCATTCCCTCAAATATGAAGAGAAACAGAGCTGCCTTTGTGAGCTGGTTTCAATAATAAATCTGACTGATCAGTTCACTGTTAGGAGCTGATTGTCTCTATGGACAAGTACTCAGATCTTGTACTGACAGACTGTGAAAAATAACCCTACTACAAGTTAACCAAAACACAAGTTAAAGTATTATCGGCAACATTTACTTACATTATCAAGTAAATGTAGTCATGTGCATTTAGGCAAAGGCTTAAATCCCTGTGTTCCCTCCAGAGGGAGTTCCTCTCCCTCAGCTCTGTGACGATGCATTTCATCCTTCAGTTTATCACAAACATTCAAAGTTAAGACATCTGGGGATGTGTGGTTTTTACTGGACTGGAGGCAAAGTAATTAAAGCTGTTTGATCATTGTAGTGAAAGGTACAATATTTCCTTCTGACATTTAGTGTAGTACAAGTGTAAAGTAGCACAAATTGGAAGCACTCCAGTAACCTGCATTTAGCCTTAAATAGCCCACAGTACTTGAGTAAATGTACTTCGCTATATTCCACCAATTTCACTTCCAATCGTCAGAAGAAGTGCTGCTGAACAGCTTTCTGACATTTAAATGTTCAAGCCACACCCCTAAGACGATGATGTCACTGCAGGTGTTTTACTATTATCAGGTGTCATGGAAAACACCTGTTATCACTCAGCATTGGGGAGTGGAGGTTATTTTTGCCA
Source organism: Gymnodraco acuticeps (assembly GCF_902827175.1). Lineage (NCBI taxonomy): Eukaryota > Metazoa > Chordata > Actinopteri > Perciformes > Bathydraconidae > Gymnodraco > Gymnodraco acuticeps. The sequence continues at coordinate 305,566 of NW_022991713.1, forward strand.
GCTGTGTCATGATGAGGTCAGAACTAAAAATACTATTTTTAGGTAATGGAATACATGTTTGGAGTTGATTTCTGTATATTATGAGCTAAAGATTATATTATTACATATTATTCACAATTGAGTGAATTAATCTAAATTCAGTTTATGCAATGACAAATATAAGCAAACAACATGTTGGCTTTTTCCACACTTCAGAGGGAGTTTCTGTCAAACTGCCCCAGGTCAGTTTCATGTAGCTCTGCCGGCATAACAGGAATGAGGTCACAGCTTTTAACGTCTTTCTTTTCTTTTGTAATCCCACATTATTGAAACACTGTATCAATATTCTACTGTGCCTGTTTGCAGTGATATACAGTGAATTTCCTTCAATAGAAAAACACATAAAAAGAGATACAAGAATAAATCTGTGACAGTTTAACAGAGAAAGAAAGTCCATTGCTGTATTCTGAGGTTTCCCCAAACTCTATACTTGTAGGACAGCACCACCTTCTGGATAAAATACAGAATAACAGCTCATGCAACCATAGCTTTCATCACAATGTTGCTGAGAGACAAGAGCTTACATTTTTATTTCCCTCCAGCTTTCAACAAACATGTGAAGTGGCTACTGGGTCGGGATGGAGAGGTGAGCGTCAGAGTGATCGGAGAGGTGGACGAGCTCAGATCCTCCAAACTCCTGCAGAGCCTCATGAACACCAGGTAAAAAAACAAAAACCTTTAAAGAAACGACATGGTATCACTAATGGACTCATTTTTGCATTTTGTGTCATTATTTACCAGTTTGTTTGCAGAACAGTGCAGTTGCTTTTCTCAATAGATGAGGAACTATTACTTGTTTCATAAAAAATGTAGAACCCTGGAAAGAAAATCCTATTAATCACCTCCACCAAGTCCACTCATCCCATGCTGATAATAGGTCTGTTTTATTTTCAGTTTTTCTATTGAATGATAATATATATATAACAATAATTCCAAAGACATGTACTGATTCATGAATTATAAAAATGTAAAGCATAATTTTAATTTTTTTTATCCAGAACATTTTTTTTTTCCTTTTTTTTTTTTATCCTTTATTTATCCAGGAATGTCCCATTGAGATACAAGATCTCTTCTTCCAGGGAGTCCTGACCAACACGGCACACAACAAGTTTCAACATAAAACAAGGGCATTAAACAAAAAACATACAATTCAAATATAAATACAGAAGGCCATTTGTGCAGTGGCAAGAAGCATAATCACATCAGCAATAGCATCAGGTAAAACAGTTACATGTTTCATGAAGGGCTAATCGTAGCATACCTTTAAAAGCATTTACAGTAGGAAGTGCCTCTCGACAAAGTTTTACTTGCAGCGTATTCCATAAAAAGGGAGCATAGTGGGAGAATGCAGTTTTACCAAGCTCTGACTGCATCAAAGGAACATTTAAAAGCATCCCATTTGCTGCTCGTCTGGTATTAAAAAAGCAAGTATAAAAGGACAGAAGTCTGGAGATATATAAGGGCAGCTTACCTAGCAATGACTTAAGGATAAAAATCAACATGTGTGATTGTCTTCTTTGGTACAGAGAGGACCATCCTAGGGATTGATACAAAGTGCAGTGGTGGGTGCGAGAGCCTGCACCCGTTACAAAACGTATAGCAGTATGGTACGCAGAATCCAGCTTTTTAAGCAGGGAGGAAGGAGCATGCATATAGATCACATCGCCATAGTCTAATACAGACAGAAAGGAACTCTGCACAATTCTCTTCCTGGCTTCAGACGGGAAACATTTCTTTAAACGGAAGAAAAAGCCCAGTTTAGGTCTAAGTTTTCTCAGTAGGTTCCCAATATGAACATCAAAGGCCATCTTTTCATCAATCCATATGCCCAGATATTTGTAGGATGCTACTTTGTCAAGGCATGTCCCTTCCAGTGTCAGAATCGGAGGGACAGCTGTATTAGCTCGAGAGCGAGAGAAGGTCATGTACTTGGTCTTTTTTGCATTAAGGACCAGTCTTAGCCTTAGCAAGGAGTGTTGCAGTGTATTAAAAGCATCCTGTAGAAGCTCTATGGCCTGAGTTAAAGAGGAAGCCACTGTGTAAACAACTGTATCATCGGCGTATAAATGAAACCGTGCTGGGTTTATCCCATTTCCTAGTTCATTTATAAAGATGGAGAATAAGACGGGGGGCCAAAATAGAACCTTGTGGAACACCTTTGTTTACAGTAAGAGCAGCTGAGGTATAATCTTCTACTGAGACACACTGAGTTCTTTCAGATAGATAGTTTTTAAACCAGCTCAAAGCCATTTTGCCAAGACCTATGCAGCCAAGCCTCTGCAGTAGCAATGCATGATCCACAGAATCAAAAGCTTTAGACAGATCAACAAACAATGCTGCACAGTGTTTTTTCTTGTCTAGTGCTTCAATTATGTCATTTGAGACTAGCATAGCCGCTGAAGTAGTACTATGGCCTGATCTGAAGCCTGACTGAGACTCGTTAAGAATATTATGGTCAGTTAGAAACTTTTTCAGTTGTTCGTTTACAAGAGATTCAAAGACTTTGGCCATTACAGACAGTCTGGAAATAGGGCGATAATTATTTAGGTCAGAGGGGTCTCCGCCCTTTAACAAGGGGAGAACCATGGCCGATTTGATGGAAGCAACTACATTTTCAGATCCCCTGAACTCCATAACATGATAAACCTATGTCTTTATGTTAGCTTTTCTTTATTTTAAATGTTAAGTAACAGCTATGTTGCGTAGCTCTTCCACGTGTTTTTGCAGAAAAACATAAGAACATCCACCCTAATAAGTCCTTCGGCCTCATCAACAAATGACATGACTGTGATGGACTTTGATAAGATCAACGTTGAATTAAAGAGCTCGCCATAATTGGATTATGGAAGTAATTTGCCTTATGACTAACAGGAGGATTGATTCAAAGGTTAGGACGGCTGTCTGCGGGACTAAAAATGGACGTCTTTGTCTTCCAGAGTCCACGCTGATGATGTGAGTGGCGTCCAGGCGCTGGACTTGCAGCCAGGAAGAGAGGCCCAGCAGCAGCTCCACGTTAAAGAGGCCATCCAGCTGTCCCTCGCTGATGTGAGTTTTCACGTGTTTGTGAGTGGGTTTTAAGTCTGCTGGGGTAAGATGAGCAGAGTCTCACCATAGAATGTCCTCCCACTAATTTTCAGGATGACCCCGCTTCAACTCATGACCGGTGGTCTGAGGAGGACTCCTGCAGTGCTGATGATGACCTGAAAGACCCCGCCGGGGACAGCGACAGCGAATCAGGGGGAGACTGGGCTCCTCTCTACAGGCCCCATTTTAGTAGCCATGGCAACCGGCCACTGCTCAAAGCCCAGCTGTCAGACACAGAGAGGGCCGGCACGCAGGACACAGGTAACAAGATGGAGAGAAAGCAGATTGTGTTAGTCATTCACTCATTATACATAGGTATAAAGGTATTTCCACATGTAAATACAGTGTGAACTCTTATAGTGATCACATTTATCTGGGTCAAATTGATCACCAAAAATGCACCATTATAACAGATTTTTCTTTTTTTATATATTAGATGCAAATTACCATCTATTTGACATTTCTTTTTCTGGCATTAATGACTGTATCAAACACCTTTTCAAATGACCCTACAAATAAAATGAGATAACTGTGTGTTATTCAAAAATACAGCATTTTAATTTAAAATGTAGCTCTCTTGAAATTATTAAAATGTAGCTCTCTTGAAATTATTAGACACATAATCTCCCTTCCTTGTAATTTTGGTTTTGTGAAAGTCATTTATTTCTATTTGCAGATTATTTTCTCCAAATTCAATACCATTCTTCATGGCTTTAAGGTATTTAATCCGGATAAAACCCCCATTAGATTATCTGAAAATGCATTTTCGCACAATACAAAAAAAGAATATTACTATGTTTTATATAATACATACGATTAGTGTTAGGACTGTTGAAGTGTTAAATTAAAGGACATTAAGAAATAATACAGGCAAAAACAATGGCGTTTTTTTCATGCACTTTTCAGTTTTGGCACTATTTTGCTTCCGTATGTTTCAGACTAGTTGAAAAAACATCCAATAGATGAGAGTAACACCTATGTCACTTCCGGGCGAAAATTACGGCCCGCCCACTTTTGGAGAAAAACAAGCTGTCATTTGAATGGCGGTCAATACAAATTCTGAAGTTTTTGCCACTCTGATCAGACATTTTTGAAAACCATGGATTTTTGTATCTTCTAAGAGCCCGATTTCCAGTCAGGCAAACAATTACATTCGATCATTGGAAATCGACAATCGGTCTTGATATATGGTTAAATTAAAATCAGTAGGCGAGGCTGTAATTTCGCCAGCTGTTACTCTCATGAGCGAGGCGGAAAATAATGCCAAAAAGCTGCTGTGTCGTTTATTGCACCTCAAACATTAAAACAAATCCAGAGTTACGTGGTTCTGTATTTCCTCTAAGAAAAAAGGACAGTAAAAGAAGAGCTCTGTGGCTTCAGGCTTGATCGCCGTTCAAATGACAGCGTTGGTTTCCCCCAAAAGTTGGCGGGGCCGTAAAGTGACGTAGATGTTACTCTCATCTATGGACATCGATAGCCTACTGCTATATTTAACCATATATTGAGCCCGATCGTCGATTTCCAATGATTTAATGTAATTGTTTGGCTGTCTGGCCATTGTAACCGGGCTCTTTGAAGATCCAAAAATCCACAGTTTTCTTATATTTCTGATCAGATTGGCAAAAACTTCAGAATTTGTATTGGCCGCCATTCAAATTACAGCTTTGTTTTCCCCCAAAAGTGGGCGGAGCCGTACTTTTTGCCCGGAAGTGACACATGTGTTACTCTCATCTATAGATACACAAGGTATTTTATTCTCTAACTTTGTCTATTTGTGTCTGTAGGTCTCTGCTAAATGAACCAAAAACTATTACTAAATAATGCCCAATTGTTATATTCAAACTAAATATTTCAGAAAACTTGGAAGTAATCACCCGGGAAGGTTATATGATGTTATCTATTTGTTAAAGGGTTTACCATATTAACTTGTTGCGTATGACGCATGTTTTTTCCCCATACTTTCAGATAATTATCCAGTAGCATTTACAGTTATTCATAGCCTGATGTATAGAAAATGTTGTTCCTAAAAACTAGCGCAAATGTTATTTTCTGATTTATGGAGTGATACGAATATATTTTAAGTACCTCTTTTTAAAACCTCTGACTCTAATATCTCAATTGAGAATTCTGAACCTTGCTTTATCCAATGTCCAGATTTTTGTTTTGGATTTGTATGCTAATGAGCATATTTTAACAAGATAATGAGAAATTGCTCCTCTCTTCATTTTCAGAGATTGTGTGTAGTGAAGAGAAGAATTCAGACTCTGGAGGCCGTGTGGCGCAGCTCAGGAGGGCGTTCACAGACAATTCCCGCAGCACACCTGCCTCCAACAAACCTCCTATACCTGCCAAACCTGCTCACCTGCAGCAAAGAAGCACTCCCTTGGTCCATTAAGAGTGAAGGTGTGCCTAGCCTGCTAAGAGAAGACACTGAGTGACCCCACAGAGGCAGAGCCTGCTGTGTCACAAGCTCTGTGCAGAGAATAATGGCTCAGCTAGACACTGGTGATCCGGGATGTTGCCACAAACACTGGAAGAAAAAGGATCCTTACTTGAACCTTAGCAGTGGACTGAGATACACTTGCCTACCTGCAGACAGAGGACCGTCTAGAGGGGTGGATCGACGAAAAAGACTTGAAAGCTTTTCAACCAAAGTCAACATGAATGAGAAAAACGGATCCACTTTGATGTTGCCCAGTTCAAATATGCTCATAGTTTGTGTGAGTGACAGGCAGACGCAGACAGAAATGTCCAGAGACGCTCAGACTCTCCACTACAGGTGCACAGACACCATGGTGCATGTGTTAAATGAGTGCTAATGAAGTCATAAGCAGAGGTTATTGGGAGCGGAAACATGTATTTGATAAAAAATCATATATGCAGGTCCTTCTGTATTGTTCAAAAGCTTTAAACTGTTTTAAATGTAGCCCATGTAACTGATTTAACAACACTGACTTTCATATATTCATACAGTATATCAATGCTTCAGGTTTTTACGGAATAAAATAAAAGGACTGAATTCATGTTAAAATAAACACACTGTTACTAGTGCCTTTATCTCAGGGGAGGTTTCCAAACATTTTACAATCCTTCATGTTTACTTATCTCACACACATACACATACACATACACACACACACACACACACACACACACACACACACACACATTCACTGATGACTGGCTCATAACCTGCAGTATAACCTGACTAACTGTGATCTCATATTTTCCTCCTGACACTTGAAACACACCTTTAACAGTCTGCTTTCTACGAGGAGTCAAAGGTGGCAGGCGAGGCTCCGAATAGGAAAGGCTGATATTTGACCAACTATTGTACTCGTTTCAAACACCAGAGAAAAAGTTATTATGTTTAGAACAGCAAATCCATGAAACTACTGATTAACAATAAGCACAAGAGTTACCCCGGGCTGGATGTTTAAAGCAGAGGCCTGTATGACGAAGCCGGTTCAACATAACCTGGATATGTTTGAGTTAGCCGGTTGGCCTAATCCAAAACATACGCGCTCTCGCTAAACGGTCCTACGACGCGGGTTATCAAGTGGATCGCTCCAGCCAGCCGTGTCCTATCTAGTTAGGTGCGCGTTCACATGAAAGGGGTGGTATTTGGAGCATTCGACCAATCACAAACATGGACAAGCGTACTGACAGTGTATACTTCCTGAATGAAAAGTCAACTATAATATTAGACAAATATGAAGACTTTAAACATCCATGACTTAAACCCAGAGTGGATCTGACTTTAATTAAATTTGAAGTGTTTCGTCAACTTAATGTGTCAAAATAATACTTTTGCATACAGTATGTGGTTAGCCGCTCAGCATAAGTTACCATGAAGATCTAGCCCGCTAAAAAGAGAACCAGCGTCGTAGGACCGGAAACCCAGAGTTTTCCCTAAAGTTAGCCCGCTAAGCGAAAATCCGGCTTCGTCGTACAGGCCTCAGGTGCTAGTGAAATTTGATGCAACAAACAATAACAAATAGCTTCCTAGGCTACAGAAAACGAGATTCAACAATGCTAACATATGAGAAGCAGTCGTTTGTTGTGTTAGAAACAAGGCTAACAAAAGGAATTAAGAATAATATAAATTAACTAATGAAATACATACAAAGTTAATGACAACAAGCGTGAACAAACAACCACAATCTAAATCATAATCACAACCGGAAGTGTGGATTTACAAAATAATTACAAAGGTTGATAATCGGTGCTACCAAATGTTGCTGTGCAAGCAGAAGTAGGCCTACCTTGCTAGCTGTAGCCCAGGTTATGTTTTTTTACTTTGATAAATAATGGACCAATTTCCATTCTCGAGCATCGTCATGGAGGCCCAACCCACTCTCACGGCATTTCGTGTTATAGTCACATTTAATCTATTGATTCGTGTTCACCAACACGATTTTACCCTTTTTTTCGTGTCACACAGAACGATTTTAAAGCAATGTATTTCTATTGGTAGTATGTTTGTGCCTGCACCACATCTTTTTGTCCGGTCGGGTCTTGGAAGACCGGAAGCTGTGTGGTTCATAAAAACATGTTCTTACTCAATATCAAGCCACGATTATTGTTTTTATTTTAAATCGTATAATGTGGGACTTTTTGCCGTCAATGAGGAAAATAAATGGGGCTCAGAGCCTCAGAATACTGAAATCTGTATTTTTTTAAATCTTGTTTTCCTTCTAATTTGTTATTCTTGTGTAATAACACACTGTTATTTACTCAACAATAACACACAATTATCCTTGTTTTTATTTATTTGTTTAATTCTATAATCTCTGGCTTTTTTGCCATCCTTCAGGAACTGAATTTCTAAATAAAATAACCGGAAACAGATACACACCCACTGAACTGATTACCCAAGATCCTCAGCTATGGTTGAAGCTCAGTGATTGGATTGTTTAGCCGCAATGCACGTTGGAATATGGTGTTAATGTGATATGAAATCCGAAAAACATTTAAGAAAAGAAAATAATACTTTAACCCGAGTGTGCTTGCTTTTCTCTTTGAAAGTCATCACATAACGGCATTGTAATACACGGTTCGGCTGCATTACATATTACACATCTGCCGTAGTTCTCTATTTATAGAGCCCTGATGAGAAGACTTCTAGACAAACTAGAAGAACTGCCACGGAAACTGTATACGTGACGTGGATCATAGATATATCAGCAATTAAACAACATCTTCAATTTCTCTATAAAAGGACTTTTTTTTAAAGATATTACTGATTTTCTTTTAATATAAGAATGTAAATACTGAATTGAGAGTATAGTCAGGGGTTTTGGGTGATGGGAGACCCATCTATGGAATCAGAATGGCAATAGCTTACCATTAAATTATGGATACACCTTTCTGTCTATGTTTTACAAATCAGATATTAATGTGTAGAAGTAAAAGATGTGAAATAATATAGCAATATCCTTTACAAATTATGTGAAAACGTGAATAAAACTACACATCTTCAGATGTTATACATACATAAGTGTCCTACACTAATAATAAAAAGTTATTATGGCATTGTATGCTGTGTGTACCTTGTGTGCACCGCCTAGTGGTTAAAGCACGTTATTGAATTATTTTTTAATATGTTATATTTGATGAAAAGAATATTAAGAGTACATACTTTCATAGGGGGAAAGTAGAAGGTCAATGATAGAAATATAGAATATAAAAAATCAAGAAGATACTGTAAGTGATCTCTACAATAAAACAGTTTAGTGCTGGATGTACACAGATATTAATATGAGGATGTGCAAAACAGAAAAACGAATTAACCTTTATTCAAACATTAAAGAATACTTTAGGTTAAGGTCTTCTTTTAAATAAGAAAAAAGCTTTGGGGTTATCTACCGATAAATATTAAGCCTGACAAAGTACTTAACGTCTAATATATTGCTTTTGTGCTATGTTAACTATGTTGAAGCACTTATTTTAACTGATATTATACATATGAATTATACTCTTATGTATGTAGATAGTATAAGAAATGGGCAGAATTTGATAGTTTAATGGTGGAGGTATACACACATATTGATAGATGTCTTGTAATGCACTGTTGAGGAACCTGCGACCCACATTTTGCATTCATTGCATAACTTCAACATAGATGTGGATATGATATGTCAATAAACCTTTATACAGTCTTTAATTAACTATTAGTAGAGAATAACGAGTAATGAATATACTTTATAGGGATCTGCAGATAATTATTTGGTCATCACAAGCACCAACTATCAAATATCTCTCCTGATTGTTGGCACTTGACAATCCCCTTCCCTGAATTTTACTCAGGTGTAACTAAAGTCTGCTTTAAGGGTTGTTTATATTTCAGATCATTAATCAGAATCTACAAAGTAAGAAAAATAAATGTAGTGGTCCCGGGATGGTCCCGTTCAAGTCTCTAGTTTTGGATAGTCTGCCATGGTTTCGTTCCATTTCAAAGTGCTGTTTTTGACGCTCGGCGTAACCTTGGCGTACTGCTGCTCCAACATTCAATCCCAGAGTTTGAAGATTAATCACGGGGTTTGTCAAGCAAAGGGACTGTAGTCCCAAACAATAGCTGAGGATTATGGGTAGTGTAGTGTCTTCGGCCATCCCAAACTCCGAAATGTTTTTCGGATTTCATATCGCATAAACACCATATCCCAACGTGCATTGCGGCTAAACAATCCAATCACCGAGCTTAAACCATAGCTGAGGATCTTGGGTAATCAGTTCAGTGGGTGTGTATCTGTTTCCGGATATTTTATTTTGAAATTCAGTTCCTGACGGACGCCAAAAAAGCCAGAGATTATAGAATTAAACAAATAAATAAAAACAAGGATAATTGTGTGTTATTGTTGAGTAAATAACCGTGTCATTTAGAAAAGAATAACAAATCAGAAGGAAAAAAAGATTTTAAAAATACAGATTTCAGTATTCTGAGGCTCTGAGCCCCATTTATTTTCCTCACGGACGGCAAAAAAGTCCGACATTATAAGATTTAAAATAAAAACAATAATCTTGGCTTGATATTGAGTAAGAACATGTTTTTATGAACCACACAGCTTCCGGTCTTCCAAGACCCGACCGGACAAAAAGACGTGGTGCAGGCACGAAACACACAACCAATAGAAATACATTACTTTTAAAAAAGGCTAAAATCGTGTTGGTGAACACGAATCAATAGATTAAATGTCGTGACTATAACACGAAATGCCCTGAGACTGGGTTGGGAGGCCACAGTTGTACTTCATGTTGAGTGCTAAATAGCATATATTAGCATTCCAACATGCCGCACATGGTGACATGTTAAGAATTGGACCAGTTTAACATTCAAATGTTAGCATTTTGAGCATGTTAGCATGCTGACATTAGCATTTAGCTAAGAAACATGGCTGATCCCCGTTAATCTTATTACATTACATTATAGTTACATTTCATTTAGCTAGCACTTTTATCCAAAGCCACTTTCAATAAACCATAAAGATATAAACACAGAACAAAAAGTTTCAGTTTGTGACTGAAGATATGTAAGATGTATTAAACTAAATTCTGCAATTTAGTGGACCAAAAGTAATCTCACATGTTAAGAACAACTTTAAAACGGTAAACTAGTCATTTAACATTTTGAGATCATTCTTTGACAAAAGATTCTCATTTCAAGGTCCACTAACTTGTTACGGTGAGTGAAGCAAGCAGGACCCAAACACAGATAACACTGAAAAATCCTTTATTTCAAGGCTAACGTCAAAAATCAGAACACTCCCCGGTGAACACAGTCACAGACAAACGACAAACCAACACAACACAGGGAAAAGGACCAGACAATATACCAAGAGGAAAACATGACAGGGCGAACAGCAAAACACCCAAAACAAGACATAGGCCTACAAAACGTGACATAACACAATAATCGTAACATAACTCGGTTTTTCCAGAGCTATGGGCCCCATCTCAGTCGCTATCATGTGACCGAGAAATCCATACTGTCACACGGCAACAACTAAACCATGACAGTGCAAACAACAGATATGTGGCTAATAGCTCTGGAAACCAAGTAAGTGGACCTTGTGATGAGAGTTCAGTCAAACATCATATTTAATATGTGATATCACATTCCGTCACCGTCTAAAGTCTACGACATACAGGCGCTTCCAATGTTAGCGTCCTCTCTTCCTGCCTGTTTCGGTGGCCATCTAGTGATGTGTCGGTTCTAGGAGCCGGCTCTTTTAAGTGAACAACGGGAGCCGACTCTCGCCCGGGAACAAACCGTTTTTTGTTTTTGTTTTTTTTTGTTAAGTAATAGGCCTACAAGACAGAATTATATGATGATATCCGCGCTACGGGTGCTCCGTGCATGATGCATGCAGTGACATGTAATATCCAAGGATTAGAGACTGTTGGATGCTGCTGTTTTGAGCATTGCAATATATTTAGTTTCATTATGTTATTTATTTATGATTATTTTTAGGCTCAGCAAAGATTTGTTGTCAGTTTGTATAGGTGTTGCTATATGCTTTTTTTTTTGCATGGTTCTACAATCAGAGTCAGAGAGTTACAAGGGTCTGTAAATGCAATGAAAACAATTGGCCACAGCAAATCATTTATATTAAAAATGTAATTTGTACTTTTGAATACTTCAGTACAAAGGATGTATTGAATAATGTAAGTGATATATGTATACACATATAAATCATTAGTCAAAACAGGGCTACATTTGATTGAATTATAAAAGGTATATTTCGCAGATAAACCTATTAACCCCGCCCCCTTTAAAAAACCGGTTCGTTTGAACGGCTCTCGCAAAGGAACGGAGCCATAAGATCCGGCTCCCTAGTTCAAAGAGCAATAATTCCCATCACTAGGGCCTTCAGTTAGTGAAACACATGATCAGTTGGATTGTGTCAGGGGACAGGGCAGGGTCAGGTGACTCACGTTGCTTCGCAAGAAAATCACTTAAAATCAGCCATGTTTAGGACCTGCGTTTGTACAGAGTTCACTGTATTAAAAAAGGGACATCAGATGCAAGAAACAACCAAGACAGAACTAGTAGGCCTATATAATTTATCATAATTAAGAGATGTAGCAGAACTTACTTTTTAAGGTTGTTGTTTGTGATGAAGCTAACTATTGGGTCACATATTCCATTTACTTGGTCACTAATTCCCTGCTGACTTTTGTATTTTACTTTGTATGCTTAATGAGTATTTATTTATTTTGTTGCTGTGAAAAATAACAAATTAATGCAACTAAAAGATCAGATCTGGTGGTTTTTTTTGCATTTATATGTTTTCAGCTAGCACTCAGCATGGTTGCTGATAAGGGAAGACAGTATTTGCTGATGTTGGTCCCTTACACAATGATTATCTATTCAGTGGGATGCGTCAGAAAACAGGCCATCAGAGATCAAACGGGAGAGCACAGAAAGCTGATTAGCATGTGGTTTAAAGCGAGACAGAGGGCGAGACGCTCGAGGAGACGGAGCAAATGGGAGTCAGGTCACGGGAGGCAACACGTCACAGCCAACTCAATAAAACTCCTCTCATTCCCTCACCACCTCCACACCCCAGCCTCTGTGTGTGAGTGAAGAGCGTGTGTGTCCACCCATATTTCTTGAATCATGTGACTTGACACGAGCAGTCATGCACAGTGTGAAAAGCCCCGCTATTTATAGTAGGACAGTGTTGGGTTTCCCAGCAAAGCATTGTAGGAGTGCGATCATCTTTGTTCCATAAGAAAATGCACGACACTGGCTTGTAATGTTTCTATTTGCTGTAGGTGTTAAGAGTCCAGCGGTGCTCCTGTGTGTCCACCCTGAAAGGTGAAATTAGGACACGAGAAGCCGTTTGTGATCTTCCTGTGTTGACTAAGCACCGGTGGGATAGTACACATCAAGGATTGGATGTGTCTCAGGCCAATAAAATACATCTTATCTGGTTTTCGAATGAAGTCATTGTGAAGAGACATAATGAGACAGTCAGTTTAACAGCTTTGCATTCAATGAATAACAACACCTCAGTAATGGAGTCATTAGATTTAGCACTAAAGGACAAAGGTTTTTAATTTGTAACCTCATTGTTGGTTATGGTCGGTGGTGTAGGATGTGACAAGATAAAGTGTTAATGTGAGCGAACATTTTTGTCAGGAGATGTGATGGGAAATCGTATTTGGTGTGCCGGTTTTTTTTTCTCAAATTAAGTAAATGATTAACTTTTGAACATAATACAAATTGGATGAAAAAACGTATCATATTTAACAACATTAAAGAGGGTAAAACATGACATATTTGTATTTTATATCTGACTATGTAGTATACTATGTATACCAAATCTTAAAGAAAATTACAGAGATAAGATGAACTGTGTCAGTACAAATCAAACATACTTGGTCCAAGAAATATCCTGCATATTAGTGTTTTACAAGAGAAAATAGCACACTTGCAGCTATGACATATCACGTGCAAGATCAGGAAGAAAGTGGTCATGCATGAAATTGATCTCATGACTGAGGGCATCCTTTCTTTAGTGGTCTTACAACAATACCCGGTTGTTCAAAATAAAATCAATCATAGGCGCGGATGGCCTTACTTATCCTGACACAGTATGGTCAAGCTCTAAAATAATTAAATCCTACATTTCCCAGAATACAATATAATTAGCTTCCTTTGACAGGCCCTCTCAGTAAATACCCTTATCTTTCAAATTCTGTGCCCTCAGTAATGCAGTCCCCGTTAAAACTCATGACTAGTAGGCTAAACTGTTTTTTGGAGTTTCCTTTAAACAAATACAACTAAACCTAACTCTTACATTTGGGACTGATTAGAAGATACAATGTAGAAGGAAAATATAAATGGTACTCACATTTCTTCCCTTTTTTCAAGTTGGCGATATGTTCTCGAAACTATTATATAGTTGCGTATTTTTAGCCATTCTAGCAATGTTTCTCTATCTCACAGTATAAAACTTCGGTCCATAATGAAATATTTCGATGTATTAGTTGACATTTCTTTCAAAGTTTTAATTAATGTCCCCTACAGCTTGACTTTTAATAATTGTTGTGATCCCCTGGTTTACAACCAAATACCTACAAAACCTAAAATATATAATAATAATAATAATAATAGATTTAATTTGTTAGCGCTTTTACAGGTGCTCAAAGATGCTTTACATGAAGAGAAAATAAAATAAAATAAAGGAACAACAAATAAATATATAGTTAAAGTTAAAGTCAAATAATACAAAAACAACCACACATTAAAAGACAGATTGAAGAGGTGAGTTTTTGTAAGTGTTTTGAAGGTGGGGAGGTCAGTGCAGTCTCTGATGGGTTGTGGGAGTGAGTTCCAGAGGGAGGGGGCAGCGACGGAGAAGGCTCTGTCCCCCCAGGTCCGGTGATTGATGTGGGTGGGGATGGATAGGAGGTTGGCTTCTGATGAGCCGAGGCAGCGGGAAGGGGTGTGGTGGTGCAGCAGGTCTGTGAGGTAGGGGGGGGGGCCTGATTGTTGAGGGCTTTGTAAGCAATCAGGAGGACTTTGAAGTCGATTCTTTGACAGAAGGGGAGCCAGTGGAGGTTCTGGAGGACGGGAGTGATGTGGTCTCGGGAGCGGGTGTGGGTGAGGAGGCGGGCAGCAGAGTTCTGGATATGTTGGAGTTTATTGAGGAGGTTGGATGGTATGCCGTAGAGGATGCTATTGCAGGAGTCGTGAAGTGATGAATGCATGAATCAGGGTTTCAGCAGCAGAGGAGGAGAGTGATGGGCGGAGACGGGCAATGTTTTTGAGGTGGAAAAAGGCGGTCCTGGTGATGTGATTGATGTGGTGGTTGAATTTGAGCTAACTGTCGAAGATGACTCCGAGGTTGCGGATGTGAGGGGGGGAGATAGAGTGTGGCTGTCAAGGGTGAAGTTGAAATTCTGGATGTCTTTGATACGGGATGGGGGGGCCGATGATGATGTCTGATTTGGCACTGTTCAGTTGGAGATAGTTTGTTTGCATCCATGCTTTTATTTCTGAGAGACAGTTGGTGAGAGTGGAGTGTGTTGTGGGGGTGATGGTCTTTGTTGAGATATAAAGTTGGATGTCATCGGCGTAGCAGTGAAATTGAAGGTTGTGGCGACTAATTATTTTGCCAAGGGGGAGCATGTAAAGGATGAAGAGGAGGGGGCCAAGCACCGAACCCTGGGGGACGCCTTGGGACAGAGGAGCAGTGGAGGAGGTGCAGTTGTTGATGTTGATAAACTGATGTCTGTCGGTGAGGTAGGATTTCAGCCAGGAGAGTGCAGTGTCGGTGATGTTGAGTGATGATTCGAGGAGGAACAGCAGGATGGTGTGGTTGATGGTGTCGAATGCTGCGGTGAGGTCGAGGAGGATGAGGATGTTAAGGTTGCCGGAGTCAGAGGAGAGGAGGAGGTCTTTGGGATTTGGAGAAGAGCTGTTTCTGTGCTGTGTTTTGATCGGAAATCGGATTGAAATGGCTCAAAGAGATCATTGGAGCTGAGGTGGGCTTTAAGTTGTGAGGCAACGACACGTTCAAGTATTTTTGACAGAAAGGGGAGATTTGAGATGGGCCGGAAGTTGGACATGATGTCAGGTGTGAGTCCAGGTCTTTTGAGAATGGGTGTGACAGCAGCCAGTTTGAGAGAGGGGGGAACTGATCCAGATCTGAGGGAGGAGTTAATGATGGTGGCGATGAGTTGGGAGATGGCAGGTCAATTCCCTAAATAAAGGCTTGTATTTGTGTGCATTTCCTGTTCGGTAAGTGGCGCTGTACTGAGAGTGGAGGGTGTCCTGAGATTAGCGCCTGCAGGCAGGCTCCATGGACCTGTCAGCTTCGGACTGCGCAAAATGCGTACATGAAGCGCTACGTCATGAATGCAAGAAATCTACCCTCGTGGGGGCGCGCTCATGTGATTGTCTTAGAATGAAGGAGACATCTGATTGGCTATAGATAGAAAAAATTACAAGTAGGAATCGGCTGACCGTCAGGGGAGTCTCAAAAAACCCACACACGAATGCACAGCGATCCGTGCACAGGAAGCGGTTTGTGTTTGCAGGTTCAGAGGATTTAAACGGAAAACAAATATGTGAGGATCAAAAATACACATGTAAAACTTTTTTCTGTATTTGGATTTTATTTACATGTATATGAAATGGAACACATTTGTGTGTGCATTGAAAAACACAAGTGTGGATCAAGTGTTCTGAGCCCATAAACAAAGACATGGGCAGATTACAAATTGAAACATTTAGAATATGTAGCTGTATTTGAACCATAAGGGGGGAAAATAGATTAAGTCAGTGACTAAAATGTCTTGAAGGGTACTTTTCATTTGATTTTCAAATAAAATAGATACTATATTGTGAATGAGCTATATTACAGCATCTCTCAAAAGCCTGCATTATAGGGATAAAGTCATTGCAGCTGCCTTGAGATAATGACTCAAATGAATAATGTATGACAATTCTCAAGTGGTTAGTTAGTCCTTGCTGCAAATCAATATAATTGATTATGTTTTATTTTATTCATTAATAATTTAATGGAATACTTAAATTCATGGGCACTACCATCAAAAACCAAAGTTAAAGACCTCATGTATGTAATAGCTCTGGTCATGATGTGCTGCTCTGATTAAAAGGTGGGAATCGTGCTAATTAAACATTGCAAGCAGCTTCTCGCTCAATTTTCCACATCATGAGGTGGCGTGAAAAGAAAAGCCATTATGAAATATCACTGCAGGCAGACTTATCACCATGCTTTGCCTAACTTCCTGGAACTACTGTGGCTTTTTGAAAATCAGCAGCAAGCTAAAGATTAACAGAATTTTGTGTACACATTACCTCTGAAACACACACCATGCGAACCCGCCTGGGGATCAAAATGTCTGAACGTTTCGGGAGCTTAATTTCTTTTGTGCCTGATAATTTGGATGGTGTTGGGTTTTGACTTTTTAGAATTTTCCCAAGTATTGTAAGGTGTATTAGTCTTCATGCTTCATATATAGCATTCTGGTAAGGGCTAATGATATGGATAAGATGGTGCTGTTTAAAGACGCCGGTCTATTCCGAATCAACCTTTAACAGCTTTAAGGGGTCAAAGGTCAACAGTCCCCTTTCACCCTGGTGTCACCAAAATAATAACCTGAAGGCAGATGAGCCTGAGCTTCTCAAGGATGTAAGACACCATTGTGTTTGTGCTCGGGTGTAGCATGTCTTGCTTGTGTACAAAAGTGAAGGCAAATGGATGACAGAGACGTAATGAGGAGTGATCTCAGAAAGACGCTGTTTCTGCCAAGCTGTTACACATTTTCTAACACTGGGGATACGGCCAATGGAGGGAGAGGGGAAACAAAAAATCCACAATGAGACACAGTGTCTCCAAGCAGACACAGTGGCCAACATTTCAAAGGTCTGGCTGGTGAGTGAGGGTCCGCCCAGCTCCAGTGCAGGTTGCCTTGGGCTGGCAGGTTGTTCCACTGCAGTGTGAGAGGACTTTTTCCTTCAGAGTGGGCAGGGCCGCTGGTGCTAACATATGTACGCTCCACAGGGGTCTGTGGCGGATATCTGGACGATGCATCCGTCATTAACCCCCGTCTCCCTGCTTCTCGCTGCGTTTCATTCGGCCTCCATCACTGCGCCTACTACTCTCTCTCGGATCTCACCCCTCATCTCTGCCTCCCTCTTTGTCTGGCCCGTGTTATCTTCATCCCCTGCTGTCCATCTCCCCGTCCTCCTCCCTTGCATATCTCCCTCTTTCTCTTTCCTCTCCCCCTGTGGCCTGCTTTTCATCTCTCCCAGTTTTACCCCCCACCACCACCAGCACCAATCCTCCCTTCTCCCTCTCTCTCTCTCTCTCTCTCTCTGCCCTTCACCACTTCTCTTTCTCCCCCCAACTCTACCCCTTCAACCCTCTCCCTAGATCCGCTTTCCACCCCTCCTCCTGCTCCCCCTACTCCCCTAACTCACTCTCTCAACCCCCCCACACACCCCTCCTCCTATTCTCTGTCCTCCGTTCAATCCTTCCTTCTGCAACCCCCCCCCTCCCTCCCTCCCTTTCTCTCCTGCCATCTTGCAGGCCAGTGGAGCCAGACTGCAGGCGTTCAGGGAGTCACTGGACCTGCTGGGCAGCGGGTGACACAGATTTCCGGTGTATGTGTGTGTGTGTGTGTGTGTGTGTGTGTGTGTGTGTGGTGTGTGTGTGTGTGTGTGTGTGTGTGTGTGTGTGTGTGCATGCGTGACGAGAACAGGGAGGGGGGATTAAGCTCCAAATCACTAGAAAGGCACCGAAGAGAGAGAGAGAGGAGAAAAAAAAGCTGCAGATCCAAGAATTTGAAATTCCCCCTTTGTCTGGGAGATGAAGAAACACTAGAGTGTGTGGACTTTAACTAAGAGACTGTGTTCCTCATTCAGAGGCAGCGCTGCAATAGCATGGTGTTGGAGCTCTCTGCTTTTCTCCATGAGTTGGCAGTGTCCTGCGTTGGCTGGCGTGCTGCGCTTTCTCTCTCTCCCTCTCTCTCTCCCTGCCTGACAAACACGCACACACAACCCCCACAGATGCACACACACACACACACACACACACACACACACACACACACACACACACACACACACACACACACACACACACACACACACACACACACACACACACACGCACAGTCCCTCTGCGATCCCCCTGACTGAAGGCACACAGGAAGTGCAGCCGTGGCCCAATTATAGCGTGACACCTCGGGCCGGCCGTTGCCATGGTTACGTCTTCCCTGCGGTCCCCTGGAGTGTGGCGCCGAGGAAGAAGGTCTTATCACATCAGCCATCGTTACGGCAACAAGCAAAAACCCACCCTGTAGCCCCGAGTCCAGCTGTCTGTATATGTTGTTTATCACGTGTCTATATAGGATACACACTTGTGAATAAAAAGGGACATTTTTGTCAGTGTGTGAATTGAACAGAGTGTGTGTGATTATGTGTGCACGTCAGGTTAGGTGTGTGTGTGTGTGTGTAGAGTATGCACCAGACTTGCCAAGGCAGCGTGTAGGTGTGTTTGTGTGTCTGTGGGGTTGTGATAAGGCTCTCAGCCACACTATTAGGTGACTCATAATCCACACAACCTCACACACACACACACGCATGCACGCACACACACACACACACACACACACACACACACACACACACACACACACACACACGACAACATGTGTGTACAACCAGAAACATTGGACACATACACCCAATTAAATCCAAGCACACACACACTAACGGACATAGCATAAACCCAGCCTGTAGACAAGTTCACATGGCCAATTTATTTTATTTCAAAAGGGCAAACAGAGCTATACAGTACAAGTTGCACATGACATAATTTAGCCTAAGCTGAACTCATTCATTTCTTACTGATGCAGTGACGTCAGAACAACAGAAAACAAAACTCGCCGTTAGAAACAAAACATTTGGCTCCTTTTTTTTAATGTTGAAACACAATACATCCAAACTGGAAAGGGATGTAAAAAAAGACATAATGTTTTCCAGATATTTACAGTCTATTTACAGCATTTTTTTTGTCGTCATCTAAATATTGACACACATTGGTATCCTTTTTTCTCTCCTCTCCGACTCACTGATTGTCAAAAGAAAGGATGGGAACGAGTTTGGACATTCTCTAACGGAGCTGCAGCTCCTCGTTAAGCACGAGATCTGACGAGATCTTTGAACCACAGTCCGAGTGTTATCATGGTGTCCTGTGTGCTTTTATTTACTGCAGCCCCTCAACAATCATCCAACCAGGATCCTCTGACAAATGCTGCCACCCACCCTATCAGTATTATCCATCCAAGGTGCCGTTGCTTCTCTCCTGTGCCAGACCCAAAGTAAAGTCGGAGCCCCTTAGATCAAACCCAGACACTCTGCTCTCAAACCCAGGACCCCCCGGCTTCCTCTTCAGCTCCTCACACTTCCTGTATTTACAGATCTGGTGTCCCCTCTTGCGATTGCGGCAGCTGCTGCACTGGTCGCAGTTCGTCTGTCGCCGACAAGGTACGCACTCCCCACACCTCTTCCTCTTCCTCCTCCCTCCGCTGCCCCCTCCCAGAGAGCCAGGTGAGTAGCCCTCGGCCACCAGCCCCTCGATGCCCTCAGCTCCCATGGCCGCGCTCCTCCAGTGGCCTCCCCCCATCTGGAAGCCTGCCAGGGGGAACAGAGCGGGGCTGAAGGGGAACCAAGCACCCAGGAAGGGCTGGAATTCGGTGCCACATCCAGAGGAGTCCTCTTCGTCCTCCTCGGGCCCCGACCCACCTCCCTCCGCATCCCCCTTTGCCTCTACAGCCTCCCTTTTAACCGGCTGGCTGCTCTGTGCGCCCAGGCCGGCCTGCTCTGTGGAGGCCGGGGTCAGCGCCAGCAGCCCAGCGCGCATCAGCAGCTCTGCGGCGTGGGCCAGGTGGAGCCCGCTGGGCGACTCCCACATGTCAGGCCAGGAAGGGGCCCGGCGGGGCTTAGTGTGCGCAGGCTGGGCAGCCCGCTGCTGGGCCGGAGAGGGCTGGATCAGGCCTTTGACGTCCACGGCAGGGGAAGGGGTGGAGATGTAATGGGAGAGGCTGTAGGGGTGGTTGGAGCGCTTAAGGCTGGGTCTCAGAGGCTCATTGGGGATTTTAGCACTGCTGTGGGGCTGATCTGGGGAGGAAGGGCCAGCGATGTCTACGGCAGTGGACATAGCAATGGCTGTGTGGGGGGGGTGTCTGTCCTTGTGTGAGTGTATATGTGTGTGTTTGTGTTTGTGTGTGTGTGTTTGTGTGTGTGTGTGTGTTTTTGTGTGTGTGTGTGTGTGTGTGTGTGTGTGTGTGTGTGTGTGTGTGTGTGGTGTGTGTGTGTGTGTGTGTGTGTGTGTGTGTGTGTGTGTGTGTGTGTGTGTGTGTGTTGTGTGTGTGTGTGTGTGTGGGAGGAGAGGTAAGGGAGAAGGGGATTGAAGCCGATGCGGGGTTGACAACCGTCCTGCTGTTACTTCAGCCAAAATGGCAAGCCTTGGCCTGTGTCCCTATTCCCATTCTCTGCAGCAGCCTCAGAGTCCTGGAGAGCTAGAAATGAATGGGGGATGAAGAGAGCAAGGTTAAGAATAGAAATGTTGGAGAGACCAATACAGAAAGAGAGTAAACAGAGGAGATGAGACTGGGAGATATTTCTCAGCCAGAGGCACTAAACACTGTCAGAGTGTGGCTCATCTGTGTTTAAAGAAAAAAAACATATATTTATATAGATTTAGAAATAAACTGCTTGAATAGAGACAACCCGTGCCTGTATCACACAGTGCATTGCTTGAATATGATTTCCGCATACAGGAGGCAGTATCCCTTTAAGAATTTCACGGTATATCAATGCAATCAATAACAGAGCGACAACAATATGCAAAGATATGCGCATATGCGCAGGTCAAATGTGGAGCGCGCTTTTCAAATACATTTTGACGACTGCTGTTATGTGTGCCAGGCAAAGCTTAAGCTGAACAGAAGAAGACTAAATAGAGGACCGTAAAAAAAAACAGGCTGTCTTTTGTCTGGTATCGACGACGAGGAGCGAGGTGCGCAACGATGCGGTTGCTGTGGATAAAAAAAGACCAGGCTATATTCCATGTCCACATTTGTAGAAAATCTACTCCAGTGATTGAACACGGGACACATATGTTGTTACAGGACAACACTGTATATTCTTTTCTGGGTCGACCTGGACACCTAATCGATAATTTCACCGTAATTCATGTTACCTAAGAAGACGGTGCTCGACCAACGCCACGACGAGCTGACCACAGTCCGAGTGGTCTCTGCGACACGGCGCTGCGCGCAGGAAAAAGGCGACAAAACCAAAACAGCGAAAATCAACAGTAAGTATTGTTAAAACGTCTTGTCTTACCTTCCAAATAGGGTCCAAACTCTCCTGTCAAACATATGATGAAGTCATGAACTAATGGCGTGGTGATTGTAGTGTATATGGACGGTGGAGCTGCCGATTCCTCCTCCACCTCTCCGTCCCGGAGGGTCTGCAAACACTCTGCACGGAATTTGGGGGCGTCGCTCAAAATGCGAAGTGGACTCTGCAGCCGAGACCGTGGTCAGAGCGACCCCATAATATCCTGAGGAACACGTCAACATACACGGACAGCTGTCAGTGGGTAGACTTTAGGGTGACAGATTAAAGCCCCATTACTCTGCATCAGACACCCTTTTGTGTCAATGGGCGTTACTACAAGTGACACCAACTATCCCTTTATCATGTTAAATATTTAAAGTAGGCCTACAACAACTTTTTAAATATAGGCCAACATTTACACATTTGTGTCAATATATTCAAATCCATTTAAAGTTATTCATTAGGGTGTGTTATTACAGCAGTCTAATGCATGATACGTTTCCATCTCAATACAAATAAAAAAGTCCTTAAGGCTTGTGCCATAGCCTACATTAATGTCCTGTTTAATCACCGGAGAAACTACTAAATATGATCATTATTGTAGGCCTAATACCTTTATTTTTGTATATTTAATATGACTGTAGCCTTTGTGCATATTATTGTATATTTGATTTGTTTTATTAATATTTGTCTGTACTACTTTGGTAATACAGTTTTCTGATCTCATGCCAATAAAGTGTATTTGAATTACAGCGCTGTAATGTATAGCATCATTAACTTAATTAAAGGCACCTGTGCATAAAGCTTTAATTAGCTTAGCAGTGAATTAGTGCGAAGACTAGAATTGCATTCAAATTGAGATGTGAATGTATGCTTTGTCTTTTCTATGTCTGGAAACAACGCACATCAATAACATAGCCTATTGTAAATGGCTCCGACTTTTGCCAAAATAAATGTTTTCATCCGCATTCTCTGGGCAGGTCGGTGTTCACACATTACATTTTAATATGTATATTTAGGAAATAACTCGAAGCTAAACTTTCCCCTTTGTTTGGGGGGGGGGGGGGGGGGTGGTGGTATGTACATGTTCTATAGTTTGAAGTGTAAGTAGGCCTAGTATCCCCACGGGAAGCCTTTTCATTACTGGTAATTCATACTTAATGACCGGAAAACTCGATGTGTTGTCTTCAGTGTAGCATATAGTCGACATAATCGAATCGCATTTGCTTAACAACAACAATAATTAAACTAATAATTCTAAAATAAAAAGTACTTTTTACCAAACATAGGCTTGTCAGATTGAATTATCCGTCAAAGTGTGTTAGCCTACTTAGCATAAGTAGCATTGAGCTAGTGTTGCTCCACTTGTAACGCAGGTAATTGTTGACACTCAGATGTGTGTTGTCCCTCTGTGAGCAGCACTCTGTTAAAGGTGACTCTTCACGCGGGGACGGTGTAGTCCACTCCACCTCTTGTGAGAGCCCTCCGTTGCAATTGGCACGCAGCCAGATACTTCGTGCGTGTGTCAGTGTGTGCGTGTATCTACGTGCGTGTCACTATGGAGCAGGGGCCCACCGTACTCACTGTCTGGCCAGGACTATCCGTGTAAACACAGCGTCTTCTAGTGGTCACCACAAATACTGCCACTTCTTAAAATGGCCACTGGTGCTGGTGGACACTGCAAACACACACACACACACACACACACACACACACACACACACACACACACACACACACACACACACACACACACACACACACACACACACACACACACACACACACACACACACACACACACACACCACACACACACACACACACACACACACACACACACACACACACACACACACACACCACACACACACACACACACACACACACACACACACACGGCTGTTTACTCTTTACCCCTGTTAATCCATAAACACACTGCTTTGCCTGGCTGTCAACAGAGGTAAAGCTGTACAGTAAAGTTTATTTGTTCCTGTGGTTCAAAAACAAACAAATGTAATGTTTGGCCCTTGGCCCACTAAGCAAGAAAACACCTCCAAAACAAACATGCAGAGCCAACTAAATCAGGTCACTTATGAAGTTTTATTCACAATATACAGAACAATGAATCAAGTCGTCACACCGCACGCAGCCAGTAGAAAATAAATCTGATGGAATAAGCAATATATATCATTTTCTAAGCAAGAGTTTTTGAATACTTTACAGATTAAATACAAGTTCACTCAGGAAGCAGACAGTAAAACTGGTAAACAACAAGCCGATAGTGTTGATTGGAGATAACTCCTGAATAAGCAGCTCATGGTGAAAAAATCATACCATGTAACATTCATATGGGTTATGTGCATTTCAACTCTGGGTCTCGCGGGCTAATGATTTAAAAATAAAGCCTTTCCTTAATTCAAATGACCAACTTAAATGAAGATCTGCCTCAAAGAGCGTCAGGTTTTATAATGCTCTACTCTGAGGAGAGGAGAAGGAAGGGGAAACACTGTTGACACCAGGCGTGAAGCTACTATGCCTGCACTGTGAATCAGGTCCAGTGAGTCTTTTAACTGAATTCCTCACATAAAGCAGGTCAAAATGTAACTTTAGTCATAGTACCTCCATGTCTGTGTGCTGATTGTCAAAGTCCTTCCTTATCTCTCCTCAAATGACCTTTGATTTAAGTAATGTCGGCTTACGTAGAAACAGCGTGAATCAAATCAAAAATACCACAACATTTTTTGTTCTGAGCAATGAAGTATATCCACCGCTTGATTTAATTGCGACAATACCGTAACAATCCACGCGACACTGCGATGGTAATAAATGATTGGACAAACAAAGGTCGGGTGTATGAGAAGTGAAAGGATGAGCGCAAGGTTCTCCAATTGGGCGGCTTAAGCATCTTTCTTTTTGATGATGAGCGGTCCCACGTTGTCCCCGGTTTCATCGTTGTGTTTGGCGTGGGCTCCGTCGCAGAAAGGGAACTGTAAACAGAGGGAAACAAAAGTTGCTCTTATCAAGTTCAAGCCCTTTGTGCTGCAGTGAAACGAGTGGACACGGTTAGCCAATTTAATCTCCCAGAAAGCACCTTGTACTAAGACAGAGACCAAACTACAGAGCAGACATGTTAGTGGTATTACCATCAGTCTCAAAGTGACTGAAGACCATTTGTATCTTTACGATCGTGAACAAATCCTGAAATAGCTCTACTCAAGACGCCTAAGCCCCAGTGGTTATACATTTAAAAAATATTCAACTTTGCAGACGGAAGAGTTTTGTTGAACTCGGATGTTCCTTGTCCTTTATTTTATGTACATAGGGCACATTTTAGATCTTGTTTATGCAAAAGACTTTCGCCAAAAGTACAACTTGGGATATTTCAAGTATGAGGTCTATTGTTTTCAAATGTAACCGATATACAGCGATAGTGGCACACTCAATTATTCTCAGATTGACACAAAAGCCATAAATCAGTGTCACTAAGTGTTTAATTTACTTCAGCCAACACTCTGATATGGTTGGCAGAGCTTAATGATAAGATTTAAATAAGCTGTCAAAGAAAAAACACTTGTGAACTATGTGAACTGGAGTGACCCTTTATGGTGGAAAGCTAAGGGAGTTACTAGCTTAGAATGTCTAATATCAGTATACATTTAACAATAAATCAAACACTGAAATTAAGTGCAGTTATGTATGCTCTAAAGTAGCTGCTGACCTTCTTTGACTTCCAGCAGCGGCAGTACACAGCCTTGGTGCCGATGTCCTCCATGTCGAAGCTGTGCACCACTTTGGGGCTGTCTTTACTGATGCAGGTGTTTACCTGGCCCTTTTTACAGCCCCGTCCACTCAGGTAATGGCTGACTAGGAAACCTCCGACAGCTGCAACCACTGCGACTGGCACCGCAACCACAAAATGCTCTGAAAGAGGGAGACAGTGTGAGTGGAGATACAGAAAGGTATTATTATTCAGAAATACACCTTTCTGTGGCTCGGTAAAGGCGTCACAGGCGGTTTTCCTATCTTAGAAACACCCCAAAATTGAATGCATCTCAATACAGTGTTATGGCTAACTTTGCCCTACATAAAACAGAGTCAGAACCAATAAAATGATAGGGTTCACAAAAAAGAATGTATTGGATGTATATTTTACTGGCTTGCATTACACAGCGCAGGTTTACTGGACAACAACTGGACACTTCATGAGACATACCAGGGTCTTTTTTGGTATCCATTGCCCATTTAAATACCCTTGGAATCACTAAACCTGTGTTAAAATATTGTTTTTCTGCATGTTACTTGTGGCAAAGGACTTTTAGGCTTGGAAGTAAGTAATATGTTAAGCACTTGCTGCACTACTTCTGTCTGTTGACGTTTGTCTCACTAAAACAAACATCCACCCTGGCAGCATAACATTGCATCAATTTGAGCTATAAACATTTAAATGTCATTAAAGCCTCAAATCTATCTTCTTAACAGCACGTTGCATCATCAGAGGAGGATAATGAACGGGGCCTGCTTATACAGAGAAAACTTAGTTAAGAGGTATGTAAAGTGCATTTCCATTTAGACCGTTTTTTCTAGGCATTGAGCATCACATGATGAGTCGTCGTAAGACCAGAGGAACTGGGGCCCTGCTGTCAGTCCTGATCAGCAGGTTCAGTCATTAGCTGCTTTGTTAGGGAAGCTGGCTGGACGTTAAGATACGCAAGTAGTGGCCTGATAGCTGATGGGCCAAAACTATCTGAGTGATAGTCTAAAGTTGGGAACACAACATGTGGCTGCATCCAACACGGCTGACTGCCCAGTGACATGGCTGTTTAGCTAAGTAGCTGCTGAATAAGTAACTAACTGCTGAAATAAGATACAAATGTTTAATTATATATTCCCTAAATTTATTCAGGTTCATAATCTCCATTCAACCCTTCTTAAATGGTAGCTTACAAACAACCGTAACGTTAGCATTCACTGAGCTCGCCAGGGTAATGTCAGGTCACACAGACGTGTTAAGTTTACGTTGAGAGGCAAACGACAACAGTCATGTAATGCTAGCATGCTATTAGCTAGCTTGGATACTTTACCTTTTGTTAACGAGAATCCTGAGCTGGATAATGCGGGTATCGGTATCTGTGACATGGCTGGTAAACCCGGGGTTGATGTGTTTCCCTGAACGGTGTGTTGTTTTTGGATAAGCACTCAGCAGCAAGGTCAACTGGGAATCGTAAATGAACTCTCCCCGCTACACAAGCGTGCTCGACCGCCTACGTGCTGTGCAGCAGCCAATCAGCTCCAAGAGAGGAGGAGTTATGCCAGAGCAAGAGACCAATCCACGCGTACATCCGGCTTCACTTTAGTACTCTTTGAAGGATTTACTGCAACTGTAATCTCAAATATGATTAATTAACTACCTGTAGTAGTAGTAGAACCTTTATGTATCCAGGCAAATCAATTAAGAACAAATTATTATTTACAATGATGACCTGACAGGAGGCAAAGGCTTCCTGAGGGGATGGGGTTTGGGAGGATACACGTTTCGCAATTATGCCACATCAAGGTGGAACGCTCTTCCCACAACTGTAAAGGAAAGTAAAACTATACTTACCTTCAAAACCTCTCTTAAAGAGCACCTTCGGGGGAGAGCATTGCAAAACTGGCCCCGGTAATGGTACAAATCTCAACCTGTCGTTCAATGGACAGCTTCCCCCCCACCCCCCCCCCCCCCCCCCCCCCCCCCATCTATGTATATACTCGCATTTTAGACTCTATTACTAACTGTATATCTGTAGACTTGGTATGTCTTAAATGTCCGGTTAGGATGTATTAGAACGAAATCTAAAATGAAAATTGTAAATAAGCAATCTGTATGTAAAAAACCACCTGTATGTAAATTGTAAATAAGCCATCTGTATGTCAAATATGTCTTAAATGTCTTAAATGACATGATGAATTGGAAATGGGGGACCCTGATGTAAACAAGACGAAAGTCTTTCTCTGGTCTGCATCCCCTTAACAATTGTATGTTTTGAGCTGTACTGTACTGTACCCAATATACAAGCTGTTAATAAACTTTTCAATCAATCAATTCAATCAAGAAAAATAAATAAAAAGACAGACTCCGGGCACTACAGAACCCAGGAGACAACACAAACATTTGCTATATTCTCTATATTGTTTATGACCCAGCAAGGTGTCTCAAGGTCCATTACAAAGATCCTATTTAATTTGTTGAATCAAATATATGCTTTTTTTTTTTTAAAGGTAATTCTTGACCGTCTAAACTTTTAAGTGGCAAAATAACCTGGTTTTTTCCGTAACCTTCAAATACAGTTCACAGCCTCCATATGAGAAGTTTGCTCAATCTGTGCCAAAACGGTGTCATTTTAGGATGAACCCCAATAGCGATTACTCCAATAATTACTTATGCATTCATTAACTTGACATTTAATGATTATATCACGTAGTGAACGACGGTAAGGTTCCACTGGAGGATAGCCATCTTGATTGCTTCAAGCTTTGTCGAGTCCCATTTCCTTCTTCGGTAAGTTATTTCTCTTCAACACAGAAATGCTATGAAGAACCACTACTGTCCCTTCTTCAATATATATAACAAGTCTTAATTTAGTAAATAACTGTTGATATATAGCGAATTTAACTATCTAATAAATGTTATACACTTAAATGGTTTAGATAAAAGCCCCCCAAGAGGGCTACAGGATATCATGGCCATTTTGACATTTAAAACGTATGTCCCAATATATCCATGAGGTAAGGCCTGTGTAATATAATATCCTAATACAATTAATTTATTAATACTGTAAATGCATTATTTTGAACCAACATATTTAAACTTTAGATTGACACTCAAATACTAACTTCTACAAATCATCTGTTGTGATACATTTCAAAACCCTTTATGTAAAGTTTTGTTAAACAATCAGACCAACAGTGTGGTGAAGGCAGGTAGTATTCATCCTGTCCATTTCCTGTTTAACTAGGTCATGAATGTGACCCAGCTTCACATGTTCCTACTTCTGGATGTACTCAATAGGGTCTGAGAATGAGTCAACACAGGAATCATGGGTTTTTATTACACAGTTTAATCAACACACAAAGCTCAACGAGCCTCTCAGGTAATTCAATATACAGAGGTTTTGTGCAAGAAGAGTGGGTTCTCCTCGCACCCAGAGCCCAAGCCAGTCCCATAGCCATTTAAGATGTTAGCCTCTAATTCAACAATAGCAACAAAAAAAAAAGGAAAGGGAAAAACAATGCAACCTAAAGAGTTATGGGGGGGGGGGGGGGGGGGGGGGGGAGATAAAAACACAGGTTAAACTAAGAAAAATAAATTGCTTAAATACCTGGTCCAGAACCTCCACTATGTGAATAACGAAAAGTTGGTGGTAGTGGTGGGGTGGCATGGGGTTACAATTGTGCGTGCATGTGTGTCTATGTGTGTGTACAAAGGGGTCAACTGGTTAGGGTGGGAGGGAGGGAGTTTGGAGCAGGAGATGTGGGGATAAATTCAAGTCCTTTCGTAGAATCCAACAGAAGACCAAAATAGGCCATGTGCATTTTTTTTTCATCTTACATAGCCTGCAATGATTTATTTTAAGTATTCATTGTATAAAATACAGAGTGCCCTTCGACTCGCATGCGAAAACAAATTGCTTTCTTGTATTGTCACCTCTGACATATGGGATTTGAAAGGACAACAAAACAAGAAAGGGTGCAGAGCGTAAAAATCCCTCAAATGTATTGTCCCCCACTGCCCTGGAAAAAAAGGAAAATAAAGAAGAAGAAAAAGTCCCCTCTAAGTTTTACTGATGCTCAAAGGAATGCTTTTAACGTCTGGGGAAGGTGGTTGAGGATGCAGGAGTTTGTGTAGGAAAAAGGAGGAGTTTAAGGGAGGGGGGGAGGGAGGCCAACCTGCATGTTGGCAAAGTGTAACGGAAGTCAGAGGTCACGAGGGAGGTGGGAGAAGGTAAAGAGATGGGTGTTACCATTTCAAGTTGACAATATGTACACTGGAGGGTGGAGAGGTGAGCTGAGAGGCAGGTGGGAGGGAAAGGGAGACAGAGTAAAACAGAGGGAGAAGAGAGAGGGGGGGGCAGAGGGAGTTTTACAGGTACTCTGGTGAAGGGGAGGCGTGGCTCAAAGAAAGCACTCCAATGGAAACCAACAAGATCTTGTTTTAAACTTTTCATTTGTTTTGAATGGTTTTTTGTTTGTTTTCTCTTTACGTCTGAAGCTCCCCTAACCTTACGTTGTAGAGGTGGTTGGCATTGATTCTACCCCCCAACACTACATTGCATACTTTTGTGTCCATTCCCGAGCTATTTTGTTGTACCTGTGAACAAGCAGAGGGAGAGAAAAGTCGTTAGTGGTTTAACCTCCGTTATTTTCCACGTGTGCATCAAAAGTTCTGCCGCCACCCTTGCAGAGGCAGCAGCAGCAGAGATGCCAGCTGGCTGTCACTCTACAAGGGCACATAGAGTTCTGCCACCTTGCACCCATTTTATTTGGCTAGTTTGTTTTTCATCACCAATGCGGTAAATGTTCAGGAGCCAATGCTGCAGCAGATGTAGCGTACCAAATGGTGGAACTGAACACCCATCCTAAGGGTGTTCCTGTGCGATTCTTCGTACCAGAGAATATCAAACGGGGCAAAGAAGCACAAAGGCTAACTCTAGTTTGGACTTATTTCTGTTATCGTGTGCTACGACAGGAAAGGAAAATGTTGTGATTGATAATCGGCATCATAGTGAAGTAGCTCAGATTGTTACGTCGTAAAAAAACCAAATAATATTTCAACAAAAGGCATACAACGCTATCAGGAAAAGGTTTGCTAAAGGCACATTATATTATCAATTTACAGGATGCTCACACTTAGTGTTAGCATTGAACTGACTGTCCTTTTGGCCAATTAACAACTGAAGATTATTCAAATAAGAATGCTGCATCCTCAATGTGACAAAGAGGCACATTTTCAATGAACAAAAAATGATAAATCAAGAACATGATGCGCCAAAGATGTCTACAATACGTAGATCTGTTTAGTTTTATGTCACAGCGATCTCAGCATCATGATAAATATGAATCCAGTCATAGGCTAAAGACAGTTTATAATGGACCATTTGACAGCAGGCATGTCAGAAATTCAGAACGTTTATTCACTGCTAAAACTTAAAGATGGCCGACCAAAATGTCTGACCTACCAGAGATACATCGGAGATCTGTGATCATGCAGGCCCCCCTTAAAATATACCGCAAATTACAACAGATCTGGCGGATATCCAGCCCGTTTCAGGTGGCCAATCAGGGCTAATCTGCTTGGTTTACGAGACTTATTAAAGTAAGAGGTCTGTACATTTTTGAAGCCAGTATGTTTGCTTTCAAACTATGGAGAAGGCAACACCACGTGGCTTATGTAAAGTTACAGAACAAAGCAAAGCGGTGGTGGGTAAGATCTGTTACTGGTGTATACGTGAACACCGTGTAAGTCTACTGCACACATTTTATCAGTGACCCTGTTCAAATAAACCAATACTCTTTAACAAACGTTCCACCAGTAGCCAGTTTGAGGCATCAACTTTGATCAGAACAAGCATTAGCTGACAGCTCAAGCTCATAAGTTATGGTTTGTGTGTTGAAATGAATCATTGAAACAAGGCCAAATAAAATAACTAATTATGGAGAAACAACATGAAGCTCATAACTTACTTTTCCCTGTCCGTCTTGTAGATGCGGGCGATCTCGGGTACTAAGGGGTCGTCCGGGTTGGGGTCACACAGCAGAGAGCAGATGGACAGGAGGACTGGAACAGGACAGGTGACCAATAAGTATTCACAAATAGAAAACACATGTAGTTTTCTCCTCGGGTGACCCTTGGATAGCTGAGTACTTGTGATGTCTACAGAAATGTTGATAACACATGCCATTTCAGATGTAAAACATAGAAAACTGTGGTTCATGACACCCAGCGATAAGCACTGAATGATAGGGAGAAAGCTGACATTTACAGAGAGAGGCGTCGAGTCTGCTACAAGGACCTCCGAGTGAGAAATGTTGTAGTGTATTATCTGTAGGAAGCAATTTCATTTATTACTGCTATTCCTCTTTAACCATATGTGTACTTTAATGAGTAAGGGAGTTTACCTTTGGAGATGGTGAGAGCCGGAGACCACTGTGATCGCAGAATGTCAAGACAAATGCTGCCGTTGCTGTTGATATTTGGGTGGTAGATTCTTGTGGTAAATGCAACCTTATTGCAGACGGGGAGAAAAGACAGGAAACAGAATGATGTAAAGCTGTGCAGGCAGGAGGCATTCTGTCTCTTTGCTTAGGTCTTGCCTACCTTTGGCGGTTTGAAGGGGTAGTCTGTGGGGAAGTGAATGGTCAAGAAGAAAACCCCGCTCTGATAAGGACTGTCATTCTAATGTGGAGGGGGGGGGGGGGGGGGGGGGGGGAGAGAGAGAAAACCATCTAATTAGTGACTGAAGTAAACAAATGCATACAAATAAAACCTGAGTGCTGCTGTCTTTGACAACAAATATTAAATTCAGTTTACTTTGACCTATCAGATGCCATTTAAAAATGTAAGTGAAAATGTTTGTCAGCATATGAGAGAGGGTTAATTGCTAGACAAAAAAGAGCTAGAATGCATTTAATTAAGGGTGTGACTTCAGTAATATACGGGAAGTGAATACTTACAGGTCCCATTATCGTGGCTTGCCAGTGAAACACTGAAACATAGAGCGGAGAAATGGGTTATGTAACACTAAGAACACATTGCACGGCTGAGAAGTGTTAGAATAAATAATGCCACATGAAGTGTGCATGTTTATTTGGACAGTCGAGTAACAGGAGCTTACATAAAGTGCGAATCAGATCGGGTGTACTTAGAAGTGATATATATTGAAATTGAAAATGAGTATAAATGGCAGAAGCCTGAAACTTACATTCAGAAATATCTAAAGGAATGCTTGGACAGAAATTGTACAACCGAAAAATTACTCGTATTTAAACCTTTCGATTTCAAGCATCCTGTTGAGGTGCGAGGGGAAAAGTTAAATTAGACCACAGCAGATATGTTATAAGAAAACCTTTCGACCTTTATGATCGAGTGGTTTTTCTTGACGTTGTGAGGCAGGAAGTAACTGATTTTATGTTCTCCTGTTTACTGACAAAAGGTGTTACATACATGCTAAAGATGCATAAATAACCTGAGATTGACAATATTAAAATACACATCACAAATGTCTTGAGGGTACACATTGTAATTAAAAGCTGATTTCTTCTTTGAATGTGTTTTTGTTTGATTTTTTTTTATAGCCACGACACAAACTATTCCTCTTATTAATGCTGGTGAAATCCAAGGATACACAGTTTCTTTGCCAACAATAAAAAGCTGTTCAAATACGCCGTCAAGTGTTATCAAACTGCTTTTAAGCAAGAATGTTAATTACTGATAGCACTCGCATTGTAAAACACTCGTTGGTAATGATATTGAAAACAAGTTACATGACGTTACTCAAATACAGAGTAGAGAGAAGATAGATGTGAAACGTTTTAACACTAAAAGTCATGATTTAAAATGTTCTTTCTTTGGGTAGTTATTGTTAGTTTAATACAAATATATTCTCACATTTGAAGGCTATAAAAGATGTCCAATTTGTTGACAGATTCATTGAAACTTGCTACTGTATTAGTGAAACAGGATAAGTAAATTGGGTCAAATGGAGTTGAACTTCCAAAATCTGAATAACAGCTTTCAATTGGCAAAACGGTACGGACCACATGACTGTTTATTCAAGAATAAACCAAACTTCTAGATGTATTTAGGAAGGACGACAACTATACCAAAGGTTAACATCAGCAAAGTAAAATAGAAATTCCCTGTTGCTTTTGAAAAGCAAATAATTCACTTTAACACATCTGTGTTACCTTGGCTAATACGTGCAGCAATTCACCTTTGGGGAACAAGGGTTCATGTTCGGGTAAAAAACACTAATGCACCCGTCAGTGTAAATATCGGCTGATGATGGTTGTTTGTTATTTATCACCAGAGCAGAACAACACTAAAAAACAAAGATTGGAATATTAATCTACTTTAATGATCAAAACATACAATTATAAAAGCCAGTTAGACAGCTCTGAATGTTGCAGCCGATGATATTTTTAAGGGACTGACACCCATATTTTGTTCTCCCCATAGACCGTAATTATATGATGCGATGAGTTTGGGAGATGTTTAAAGATAAATTCACCTTCCAATGTAATGAACTCATCCACGTAAAATCTACTGCATCTATTTGTCCCAACAATATGGACAAATATGCCCCCAAATAAAAAATAAAAACACATCTTTGAATAAAGATAAAGGGTTTTGAGTGTCTGAATTGACTTTCAGACATAACAGACAAGCAGATTTGTTTATATTTAGTGCTAATATTTTAAGAGGAATTACAAAAATACAATGACAAATTTAAAAGCTAACATTTATTTTGTAAATTATACCCCTGTTGGGATAATATGAAAGTGGTGTAAATAGGAAATATAACAATATTACATGTTATAAATAAAACTAAGGTTTCTTTTTTTAAATAAACTAATGTATATTTTGACCGCAACCTCATATAATTTGGTTGTTTTTACTGAAAATATATATATATTGTTTTTTTAAATAAGAAAACCATGTTTATGAAATGTATGTAATCCTATGCGCTTAACATTTAAGTTGATGAGTCTTCTGGGTCAATCTGTATAGGACTCTAAGGCTATAACAAAATAAGATAGTGGCCGGACAAGAATTCCCCTAACATTCGCATTGAAAGCAAAAGTGAAATGGCCATGTAGCAATAGTTAGTATTGTGCTTTTATGATGCAGCAGTATTTTTACAAGAGGCAGACCCAGGTATTTCCTGGATCGCCTTGCTCAAAAAACAAAGGTACTTCCTTCATCTATTTAAATGTCCTGGACTCCACACATATAAAGCCAGCACCTTCACTGGTGAGGTTTGCATTTTCCTTTCCAAGTTACATAACTTAGGCTTGAAACTATTCTATGCATCTGAATTGCAGTCTGTGGTAATGGAAATATTAACAGGATTTGTTCAGGTCCAAACTAAACACATTAATCATAAAATGTGATCTGAGGAAGCACATCTCGGGTTGATTTATAGCAATTTAAGAAGTGGAAGATTTAATCAACATAATTATAATGTAAGGCATCTCTTGTTCAAAACATTTGTGGGTATTTTGACCATAAATATGTATTTATGTGGGATGATTTGTTTAATAAAGGATCTATCCAATACAAGGGATTAATAAACCAGGAATTTGTGTTGAGTATGGCTACATTTTGAGCACCAGTTACACATTTTTACCAGAACAATGTTGGTTTTAGTTGATAAACTTACTGTCATCTCCTACTGGTCCTGCAGAACACTGGGCTGGGGGGTCCCGTGCCAAGTCGTTCAACTCCTGAGACAAACAAATGACAAGTCAGTTGATCGGCTCTTGTACAGTATGGTGAAATATTTCCACTAACAATTACCTACATAGCAGAACTGGATATGGTATTTTAAAAGATATTCTAGGAAGAGATAATCTGATGGGTTTCTTCTAATGCCACATATGATCTGTACAGATGACTAAATCCCTGTTGGCAAACAGAGCTAACTGCCGGTGCTATTTGCTACTACGTCTCTGTGAAACGGTAACTAAAAAAACAATCCCAACTGACACAAACACCATTTCATTACTGTAGTGAATGTTGTTATGTAATAGCATTTCCGTAGTCAAAGCAGGTAGTATATATGTGACAGATCACGATATAATGACAGAGGGTTTACTACAGTCAGGACTGTGTTAAAGCTAGTGTAAGCTCGTTTTATGTAGCGCAGTGTAACGTAATGTTAGCTAGGTGCTCGGGTTCGACGAACAGCACATGATGTCAAGCGAGAGAAACATTACGCTGGCTGATCAGGCACATTGTGTCAATGTCTAACGTTACAGGGCGACTTAATAACAGTAAAACACAAGACAACAGTCAGCTAACTAAATCAGACAACCGCTATAATGACGGATATGTTGCTCGCCTACTGTCAGCAACATGGCATCAAAGGCGAACAACGCGTGGGGCCTGTTTGTACCAGTGACACACGGCTAACATTAGCATGTCCCTGAATGCTGATACCTTGCCGAAAACAAACTATTACGGTTTAAAATATGAGCATAACACGACCTTTCTCCACAACTGCTTGACCTATTTACTGTCTGTGTAATACGGAGACAATATAATGTTATTGTAAAAAATCACGGATTATGTGCGATAGCTTAACGTTAGCTTAATTTACATTCATCCTTAAATACGGGCTGTTAGCTACAATTATACTAACTTACACACGTCAGCAATAAAATTGTTTACCAGAAAATATAAAAAGTAAAGGCAAGTCGGTTAATTTAACAAGCGCCAGAGCTCTTTTACATTAAGCTAACGTTAGCGGTACCGCTAGCCGGATAACTTATCTGTCAAATCAAGGAGCGGGGTAAGCAAGCTTAAATAACTGTAATACATAATGTTAGCCACCTTGA
The DNA here is from genome assembly GCF_902827175.1 of Gymnodraco acuticeps. NCBI lineage: Eukaryota > Metazoa > Chordata > Actinopteri > Perciformes > Bathydraconidae > Gymnodraco > Gymnodraco acuticeps. Next base: position 342,176 of record NW_022991713.1, read on the forward strand.
CTACCATATAGGGAAACTGATAAGGGGATAATTGATGGCATAAAACACTTACGAGTGGAAACTACGCATATTTGACTGTAAATATGTAGCGTTACTGTAGGCTAGCTTGATCAGAGGAACCCTTTAGCTTGTCCGGGTTAGCTAACAACCGGGACAGATGAGGTTAGCCAGAGAGAGCTAACACGCCGCTAACATCATACGCGTTAACTGATAACCGGCATAGCTAGCTAAAACATCCTATCATATCCAGTGTTAAGACACCAATTGTGAATATATGTGACATAACATAGAGCAGCTAGCATAACGGTCACTTGTAGCTAAGTCTAACGGTTCAGTTGGCCCATCTGTAGCTGGTGAACACAGACAGGCGGTGCATTGCTCACTGTCGTCACTCGCTATTCGCACACCGTTAGCTGGCAGTTCAAACCAAGCTTGAGTTTTTTTTGTCAATATTTCTGATTCACCTTATTTTTATTAAACCCAACAGGAGAGCATCACTTTAGCCAGACTGGATTTAAATCCCTAACGAAACTGCGAAATCCTGGGCCTCGTCGTTCACTTCCTTACCTTGTGAATTCTTTTCAGAGCCATTGTTGTGCTAGCGCTTCTGTCAGGGAAAACGTGCGATTAAAATGGCGATTGATATGACTATCCGTTGATAATACTACGACTTAGCTATCATAGAACACCGTTACTGTACACTCAATTTACCGATCGCTACCAGAAAGCACCACTGATAAAAATTTCGAGACGAAACTGAAAGATAGAAGGGGGAGAACCGCGGTCCTTCCTCCTACTGCAGCGGCTACCAAATCACTGCGGCCTGTGCTCTGCCAGCAGCAACAACGACTCGACTTCCGAAAACAACTCTTCAAAATAAAAGCCCCGTCGCCATTAAATCAAACATTTAGGTAACCCTCAAACATATTATGCGAACATCTATATATATAAAACGTTCCAGGTTGGCTGTATATCTTCATACTATAAATTAAACTGCCCAAGTAAAAAAAAAAGAAGCAAAGCCTCAACACAGTCGAATTTAAAGTTAATAACTTCGCAAATGTTTATTAAGAGCAAATGTCTCTTTACCCTTCAAATTGCTGATTTTGCCAGACCAAAAGTCCAAAAGCCAGACATACGTATTACTAATTTGCTATGATAGAGAACAGAGGAAAGCATCACATTTTCATTTCTGAGTTGTTGGACAAAAGCATATTTTGCATTAAATAAATTACGAATCAGCTATCTAAAGAGTTAACTTGAAAAAGTATGTAACCTCTACAAACAAACATTTCCATGTCTTTCTCAGAGACCAAACGTGTGTATGTTTATGGTACACAATTACTGTATGGCACATTAATACCATTATCTTATTCTGAAGGCCAGTCTTCGAGCCGGATCTCTCATTGTTGGAAGGCATCTCTCACTGCGCTACCGCTTGAAAGCCTTCCGCCGACATGGCTCACACAGTGGCATTGCACGCTGGAGACGTAGCTTTTAAATTAACTGGCATCATCGTGGCTCCGGGCACGCCACGGCAAGGCTGTGTTCAAATGATCCGGACAGAGCCAAAAATGTCTACCCAGCACGTATTTTGCAAGAGGTAAACTCCAGGGGATGTGTCCTAGGACGGTTTACTACTACTGTTACAATATCATTTACAGACCATGACATAGATATGCTTATCTAAGATATTTTCCAATTCATATGCTGTATTTAGCAATACAGTTTTGGGGGCCTAGTGTCATACAGATTAACTACACTCGGGGTTTGCTAGGCGCGGAGTGATACTACTTTAGAGACCTGTAGCGAGGTTGTGGGCACATTTGAAGGCTGTTTTGAGGAAGTAAGCTAGACCTACAGTACGGATTGTACGTATAATTTATAGAGTAATTGTAGCTTCTGACTATGTTAAATATATATGAATTGTCTCTTTTAAGAGTGTGTATTATTGGGTGTTGTGTTAATTTAACAAGTGCTTTGTTTTTTTATAATTTTAATGTAAAGGTCCATGTCATGCTTTTCCGGCCCATCTACTTCCGGTCCATGGGACCTTATTTCGTACATTTTATAAGAGTATAATACATATGTATAATATCAGTTAAAATAAGTGCTTCAACATAGTTAACATTGCTGGAGGTATACACAAATATGAATAGATGTCTTGTAATGCACTGTTGAGGAACCTGCGACCCAAGTTTTTCATTCATTGCATAACTACACCGTAGTTGTGTATATGTCAATAAACCTTAGAAAATCTTGAAATCTTGAAAGGGATGTGCAAAATAGTCATTATATACAGTCTTTAATTAACTATTAGTAGAGAATAACGAGTAATGAATAAACTTTATAGGGATCCTATTAATATCTAATAATACAAATAATGAAATTCAATAACATGCTTTAACCACTAGGTGTCCCTTTATATCAGCTGTGCACCTTTATGGTGTGAATACAGCCTATCTACCAATTGGATCAAATATAAAAGTCAACCGAAATAGTGTTGATACTGCAAGGAGACGTATTGTGTGAAAAGAAATGTAAGATGTTGTTTAATTGCTGATATATTTATGATCCACGTCACGTTTTCAGTTTTGGCCGCAGGTCTCCAGTTTGTCTAGAAGTCTTCTCAGCAGGGCTCTATAAATAGAGAACTACGGCAGATATGTAATATTTAATGCAGCCGAACCGTGTATTACAATGCCGTTATGTGATGACTTTCAAAGAGAAAAGCAAGCACACTCGGAATAAAGTATTATTATTCTTTCACACACACATACGAGTTTTGGGCCGAGGGCGACACCGTACTTCCGGTATCAACCATTTCACGCGAGGTGCATACAGAATATCATAGTCGATTGCCTTAATCAATATAGTCAACTCTAAAATACCACATATATGCATTGGCATGATAATATTATTGTGACAAGTGTGGTATTCACCTGGTGTTTCCAGAAGATAGACGTAGATGCAGCCAAAATCGACCGAAGGCCACTTTTGAGGGTCGTAATTCCATACATTGTACATCCAACAACCCACACAGCTCTAGTTTACGCTGGTAACGACCTAGAGCACACCCCTCAAGTCCAGAGATGTAATCCGAAGACATGCAGCGATTTTATTCGGTCGTTAATTCAGAAAAAAAACCTAGTGCGCTCTGCCTGGTTACATAAGCTAGCTGTTTATATTAGCATTCCCAGGATTTTTGCACCTCCAGAAAAATGGCGTCTTTATAAAAAAATATATGGCGCGCGTTGCATTGTGGGTAGCTGTGACGTCACTGTGTGTGAAAGAATTATTTTTTCAAATGTTTTCGGTCTGTTTCCGGTATTTGTTTATGACGATGTGATGTGAGATGTGAGACTGGGTTGGAGAATTGCACAGGGGAAAATAACATATCTATGCCACCATTTTAGATGCGGATTTTGTTAAACTAATACGTTTGCGCTGTGGACAAACACTATAAATTGACGGGGAAGGGGGTAGCAATAAAGATAACACCATTAAACAGTTACACAACATAACAGAAATAATATCGATAGCAGCGTCCCTAGCAACCACCTTGGTAACAATGAAAACGTTGAATGGACACAATTTCCTGAAGTAATCTTCGTAATAACTAGCAAACTAAAGATCATGTGCATCCACTGCACACATAATCTGAAATAACAACTCATATTTCTCGGATCAAATGACATCAAAACGCATTTTAATGCCCAAACTAACCTTAAAATAGGCCTTTTCCACCGAGAATAAAACGAATGTCGGCCATGTTTTTTTTCTTCTGTAGGGAGAAATTTGAAGATCACGTGACATAGACGCCTACCATTGGAATGAATGGTGAAAAAAAACGTAGGGATCTTACAATTTCAGAGGCGTTTTTGTAGAAATACTACGTCCCAAGTTGTGGACCAACGTAGTTATTACACGTTTTTTTGTGAGACTGGGCCTCTTTGTACAAATTCGTCCCGTTATAATCGGGAGATACATTTCCATTCATTTCGGCAAGCCTGGGCAACAACAATTAAAAGATTTCTTGCTCCCAAACCAATTGTTTATTTCATTGTGGTCATTACAAAAAGCAGTTATACCATACTATGTTTAGGTACTAAGGAATTATATCCTCAAAACAAACGCACACATAAATAACATAGGAAAATACATAATTTAATAAATCCACAATATGATAACATTTTACAGATTAATTTAATAAACTTTTACAAAACATAGGTTGATGTTATATCGGGGGAAAAAATACATATTTAAACATTTCAATTAGTCTCTGCATATTTAAGTAATGCTATTTATGTAACAGATGAACAGATCAATGCAAGATAAGTTAGTTAGCATCCACAACATTTGTTAATGAATAACGTCATATGACATTAAATGTCTGCCAATAAACACCCCTTTCTTCCTCACATTGGTCCTTTGAGTAAAGGATCTTTTTGACTTATAGAACACACTTGGTTCTGGTTTTAGCAATTGAAAGAACTATATACAGGAAAATATTCATGGTGGTGATCAGTGGTGTGATGTCTGCTGAGAAGTCCTTGTATGCCTCGCTGACTTTGAGGACATCTGGGTCTGGCAGCTCCCCCCCGCACGGCCTTGTAACGTGTACTCCTTTGAACATGTGTATATAATAATTAGGACTTTAAGAACAATTTTACACTCGGACAACAATCACAAAGTTGTAGCAGGCTACATACAATTACTTAGGACAATAGATATGACCTTACACCGTCAGCAACTGTAAACTGCTTTGGCTTAGTGGAAATGAACACCATATCACTCACTCTGCCTGGTTTCACACCCTATTAATTACACAAAATAATTGTCAAATTAATTGAAAAGGTTGTTGATGCAACATACTAAATCAGCTCTTGGCACAAAGGAAATACTCATTAAACCGTGGATTGGTTGTGAACACATACTGTACTTACCATGGTTCTTGGCTTGTGCCATCACTGCTCTGTTTCAGTGCAGCTGAGGACAGGGGGTACAGCAGCCAGGTTGAGTGTGGAGTAATGTGCGGTCTGGAACAGCAGTGCAACATTGTGGTTGCAGAGTGCTGTTCCAGCTACACAGGAACACTTTGCCACTGCAATCTCCACAGGTGAGCAATTCTCAAAGACAATCTACACATTAAAACAAAAATGTCAGTCATTTTACATTTAGGACACTGCTTCAATACAACACAGAAAAATGAGAAAGCTGAGAGCAAGCTGATCAGGCAAGTAGTAGGTGTGGGAAAAGGCTAAACCATGTCAGGTTATCAGTCACATCACATACACAGAAGTTCTGCTGTTTGGAATACTGTAATATAAGGACATTCAAACAGATAAGCTCTCTCAGCTGTCTCAATTTATTCTCTTATTATTATATTATAACTACATAAAATAGTATTAGTAGAACGTTGAACAGCTTAACATAGATGTAGGCTACAAAACCAGCACTTACCTAACACTGGCCCATACAAATAACTGGACCCTACATGGATTATGCTAACCATACAGTAAAGAACAGCAGCCGTCACAACCAGTTTCTGGGGTTGCCGCTTGTACCAGCCGATGTACATCACTGATGTTAACCTTCGGTAGGACTTGGAGACATCGAGTGTAAAATAGTGCCATCACGTTAACGTTAGCCTTCTCACTTTGCTCAACCGCTATCTGTATGCTATCTGTATGCTCAGTGGCGTTTTTACATGTACAAAAGTGGTGGGGCACAAAAAACGTAGATGTCTATAAGCTTCTGCAGTGAGGTTCATGGCTGGTGAGGCACTGGCAGTGACTCTTCAGGTTTACAAATATTATATTTTGACTTAAATCAAAATATAATAATATTTTCAAAAGCCTCTTTAGTCTGATGCTTCGATTAATTTTAAACAGACAGTTCAACAAAAGGATACCCAAAAAATGTAATTTTATCATTTAAATATTGAATTGTTCTCTCTTAGTAAGAGGCCATTTTCAATAAAATTGCGGTCTTACCTTGACTTGAAGATGAAGTCCTTCTGTACAAAAATCTCTATTACTTTTTTGTAAAAGTCCTCCTTATCTTCTTGTAGTTTCAAAAGTCTATCATAAATCTAATCGATAGATTTATGATTAGAAAATTATAAAAGTAGGGTAGACATGTGGATATTATCCGGCTGAACAAAACGTGCATTTATCAAACAAGTACATTTCCCACAGATCTTATTTTGAGCTATTTTCTAAAATCCTATGGAGAAATCTCATTGCTTTTTTGTGGAGGGAAGCCATGCGCAGCTTACTTCCTGGTTTTAGGACGCGTCTCTCGTATCCTCTTCACACACCACACTTATGGCACATTTCCACTGCAGCGGGGTAGCCCCGTTTAAGCGTCCTCACTCAGGCCTCTGGCTGCCTCGCTGGCTGTCCGAGGCCGTGGCGCATTCCCATTACAGTTTAGGACCTGGGGTAGCAACGCAGTGTAGGCGGGGCGATCAGCTTTTTTTTTTCACATTTCGAGTTGTTCCGTCGAGCTCCCGCTGGATTTTATCATCCCCAATGAGATGTAGGAATGTCGTCACCTCCTCGGTCGACCACGGTGTGCTTTTCTTTGACGTTGCCATTTTTGTAGCTCCTCCGTTTACAAAAATGCTGTGTATACAAATGCTGCAAGCTTGCTTCTAGATATATATGCGACACTAGGGATGATCTTGCGCGCGATCTTGTGACGATTCTCTCTGACCAATCAGCAGTCGAGAGTGTTGACGTCACTAGTTCAGCCCTGGCCCTGGCCTGATAGAACCACGATTTTATGGGGCCGGAAAAAGAGGGAAAAAGTACCCGCTAGCCGGGGCTACGCTATATGGAAAGGCCACCAAAAACTGGCCTGGCCGCTTGAGGATGATTAAGGACGCTTAAACGGGGCTACCCGCTGCAGTGGAAATGCGCCATTAGGCCCATTCCCAAACCGCCCCCTACACCCTACCCTTCCGTTTGCGCGTTCACGCGGAGGGTCCGCCATATTGAGGGCTGTACCAAACCAACGAGTGTGGAGCGGTGTGGAGGGGGAGTGGGCTATCAAGCCCTCTAACAGCGAGGCTGCATCGGTGCTGACTTGAGACCGGTCTCTACCTGACTCCACGCTGTGTGTGTCCGTCAGGAAACAAGCTGTTAACAAGTAGTTCCAGCAAACATCCACTGATAAACTGCGATGTTAACAACCTCATGATAGCCTCATATGTTTTTAATTTAGGCCCAATCCCAAACCACTCCCTCGACCCTACCCCTCCGTGACGGAGTGAACTCTGTCTGTAGCCACACTCGCAGCTCAACGAGCCTCCCTCCTGTCAGATGGAGGGAGTAAATACAGCAGCAAGCTTTGGGACGGCCTCCCCTCTCTCCGGCAGAAACAGGAAATGCCGTGACTGTATGTAACAACGGTTTCAAATCAGCATCTCTTTGACAAAAAATGTAAATTAATAACTCCAAACATCTTTAATTGTGTTACTTTTTTGTAAAGCTCTTTTAGTTTTAAACCTGATGTTTCTAAGCTTCTTAGTTTTTGCAACAGTCTGTAAATATACACAACTTTTTAATAAAATGCACACATTTACCTTTTTCTAGACTAAACACAGGTATGATCCTAAGTTAAAACATATGAGGTTATCATGAGGTTGTTAACATCGCAGTTTATCAGTGGATGTTTGCTGGAACTACTTGTAAACAGCTTGTTTCCTGACGGACACACACAGCGTTGAGACCGGTCAGGTAGAGACCGGTCTCAAGTCAGCACCGATGCAGACTCGCTGTTTGAGGGCTTGATAGCCCACTCCCCCTCCACACCGCTCCACACTCGTTGGTTTGGAACAGCACTTAATATGGCGGACAAGGGTAGGGTGTAGGGTGTAGGGGGCGGTTTGGGAATGGGCCTTAGGATCGTACCTGAACCGGAAATGGAAATACGTCATCCCGTGCAACTAGCCTATTCTAGTAGACCTCAACAATGGAATCAGTAGAAATGGCCATGACATGGGACCTTTAATTTGAGCCACCAAACTATTTTAGGTAAAGGTACTGTATGGCTAAGTGGTAAGGTTGGTTGGTCACAGCAACTGTTAACTTTGATGTCAACCTTGAATTCCGACAATATATCAACATATCTCCCAGAGGGGGAAGCCATACTAGCCTACTTTTGTGCAGTTTGTGTATTATGGAAAAGCGAACAAGTGCAAACACCTCTCTGCCCTATAGTCTACCTCTGGTGTACAGAGAAACACACAATAATAATACATTCCTCTGAAACTCATAGACACAACACATTTTCTATACAGGAAAACATGTGCACTGACATCAAAACTAATTAGACATTGAAATCTTTATTCAGTCAAATAAACTTCTTATAGGTAAACAAAGCCTGCACATTCTGCAATTTTCATATTAACACTGCAGCTCCAAAACATACCTGTTTATAATGAGACATTAACACATTTAATCATGTTTTAAGATCAATATTATATGTTAAGTCAGAAATAAAACAATATATATAATTATATATTTTTTAAAGATAATAATTGAGCAACTAAAGCCAAGTAGACCAGGCTTAATGCATATCAGTATTTATCTCAATCGCCTTGTATTTGATTAACTCTATGGAGATATGTGGCTGCAGAAATACTTTAAAAGTGATACATTTACTAATTTCAGTGTATTAAGCAGTCTTCTTAGGCTACCAGTGAGTTGTTGTCACTGGTAATGCAGGCCTGGCCACTTATAATAATAATAATAGATTTATTTTGTTAACGCTTTTACAGGTGCTCAAAGTCGCTTTACAAAGATAGTGAAAAGAAAAGAACAACAAGTAAATATAGTTAAAGTCAAATTAAAATCAAGCAATACAAAAACAACCACACATTAAAAGCCAGATTGAAGAGGTGAGTTTGTGTAAGTTTTTGAAGGTGGGGAGGTCAGTGCAGTCTCTGATGGGTTGGGGGAGTGAGTTCCAGAGGGAGGGGGCAACGACGGAGAAGGCTCTGTCCCCCCAGCTCCGGTGCTTGATACGGGTGGGGATGGATAAGAGGTTGGCTTCTGATGAGCGGAGGCAGCGGGAAGGGGTGTGGTGGTGCAGCAGGTCTGTGAGGTGGGGGGGGGGGGGGGGGGGGGGGGGGGGGGGGGGCTGTGGGCTTTGTAAGCAATCAGGAGGACTTTGAAGTCAATTATTTGACGGACGGGGAGCCAGTGGAGGTTCTGGAGGACGGGAGTGATGTGGTCTCGGGAGCGGGTGTGGGTGAGGAGGCGGACAGCAGAGTTCTGGATATGTTGGAGTTTATTGATTAGGTTGGATGGTATGCCGTAGAGCAGTGGTCCCCAAACTAAGGCCCGCGGGCCGGGTACGGCCTGCCTCCACATTTGGCCCGGCCCCCTGAACAATACCAGAGACGCATTATGATTTTTTTTTTTTTTTTTAATTTATTATTATTATTTTTTTTTTCAGTCTGGCCACGCGAATCCTAGACTAGCCCCTGTCAAAATGTTGTGACCTACTCTATCGAAATCAGTCGCATTGACCCGAAGACACCTTTTGAGTTGTATACACTGTTGGAAAGAGGATATTCCTAGCTTTCTAATGATATCAGGATTGTTTTTGTACTTCAAATATTAAGCGAAATCTGTCACCGAGTCATCATTTTGAGAAAAAGGCCTTCAAAGTTGTCTCTTCTCTGGAATCCATCGATCTGATTGATTATTAGCGGAGCAAATGATCAAAAATACTACCGAGGGAAGATATTTTCATTTGGAGGGGAAGCTCGCGAGTGTGTGTGTATACGTGTGAGTGTGAGTGTGTGTGCTTGTGTGATTTTGCGTTTGTGTGTATTGTGTTTGTTTCCCGGGGAAAACACTCACGAGAAACACCGGCTGTTGTTATGCCTGCCGTTCTCCGCTTGTAATTATGCCGAAGCTTCAAAGTTGTATTTATCATCTGAATTTGCCGAAACAAGTTTAATATTCGGAAAGCCAAGACTTTGTTTAATTGAAATCAGATGAAAACAAACTGTAACGGACCCTGCAGTATGATTACTATACTCTTACATTCATAATTTCAGCGGAGTGAGGGGGGGGGGGGGGGCGCTGCGGAAGAGCAGATTGCGAGTGAGAAATAAATTGGAAATAAAAGTTTCATATTCTGAAAGCCAAGACTTTGTTTGTTTAAAATCAAACAAAACACCCGAACCCCGAAAAAAAATATTTTTTTACGTAAATCCACGTTTATTTTGAGAGATTCTGCTCTGACAACTAAGCTAAACTTTTACCTGTTAAGATTGTGCACGGCACAACAGAAAGTTACAGTAATTTTCAATGGACTTTTTTTCTGTGAAGAACCCAGAGAGGGTTATTTGGTTATTATTTATTTCATAAATAGTGTTATTTATTTCATTAATAGTGTAGCGATCCTGATAGGCTACTCAGGGTGTCACTTAGGCAGGTGGCTGAGGTGCGGGCCTGTGGTTGGTGGAGCGGACGGGGGAGGGCGGGGAGTTGTGACGTAGACGGTGCTATATATGGGTATGTGTAGAAGTTAGATGAGTGGAGTGTGCGGTAGAACCCACGAAGTGTACTTGACCTGTTATCATCTGTCTTCAAATACTAGTTATTAAAGCCTAATAACTACAAGCCTGTCTCCGACTCATCTTGGGAACGTTACATTGGTGTCAGAAGTGAACTTTTCGAACAAGGGACGTCTATCCGGATGAGAGTCGTAACTGCGTCACGGAGCTAGCCGGTAAGCTAGCGGGGATGAATAAGTTCAGCAAGATGGGAGTGAAGCAGGAACACAGTAGTGATGAAGAGGAAGATGGAGCATGCGGGTGGTCGAAGGACATGAGAGAGGAGTTCATGAGTGCACGGGAGGTGAGAGAGCGCCTGAGAGAGTCGGCGGTGAGGATGGCTAGAGACGCGGGAATGTCTCCGTCTTCTGCGGCAGTTCGCGCCATTTCCAAGCTGGAGGTAAACAACAATGGCGGCGCCCATCAACCCGCAGCAGCCGTCGCCGGGTCAGTGAAAACACTCAAATTCTCGGGTAAGGCAGACTGGGAGGCTTTCCATGCCCAATTTGAACTGCTTGCTCATGCCGGTGGGTGGTCAGTAGAGACTAAAGCACTACAGCTAGCTTTGTGCCTCACAGAAAAGGCTCTTTCATGTCTGCCACTACTTAGCCTTGAGGACCGACACAGCTATGAAGCGTTAGCAGGGGCTTTGAAGAGGCGGTTTGGACAGTGTTTCCCGCCAGAGCTGCTCCGGAACGAATTGAGTAAACGCTGTAGGAAGTCTGGAGAGACGCTGCGTGCGTTGGCTAACGACGTGGAGAGCCTGACGCGGCGGGCATATGCACACATGCCACCCGGAGTGCAGAGTGAGCTGGCACGTGATCAATTCATCAGGGCTCTCCTCCCTGCGGACTTGAGGGTTGGGGTACAGCTGCAGCATCCACAGTCCTTGCAGGCGGCCTTGGAGATGGCTGTAGAGAGAGAGATTGTGTGGAGTGTAGCGGCGAGGAGCAACGGAAGGCCGGTACCACCGGCTGTGAGGAGCTGCAGAGTGGAGGAGAAGCCTGTATGGATTACCGAAATGACTGAAAGTGTTCAAGTTTTATTAGAGGAGAAAATGAGGGAGATGGAAGCAGCTGTCAATGCAGAGAGGGAACTGCGGCAGCAACAGGAGGCTAGACTCAAAGCGGAGCTGGCCTCTCTTGAGCGAGATCTCCAGGAGAGTAAAGAGAAGGAGAGCCTTGTGGCCTCTCTGGAGAAGTGCCTCCAAGAGGGCAAAGAGAGAGAAAGGAGCCTGGTGGAGGAGGGTGCCAAGAGGGAGGCGCAGTTCAAAGAGCTGCTCAGGAGCCTGGAAGCCGAGAAGGACAACCTGGAGGAGCGTCTGACGAACCAGCTGTCCCAGCTCAATGGCAGCATCGCAGACTACCAGCAGGAGGCGGCGGACAACCGGGAGCACTTGGCCCAGCTGCAGCGGGAGGTGGAGCGGTTGGCGAGGGAGCGGGCCGAGTTGGAGGCTGAGGCGCAGAGCGAGAGCGACCGGGCCGCCAGGCTGGAGGAGGACATGAGGCAAGCACAGAGAGAGAGAGCAGAAGCAGAGTCTGGTAAGCAGGAGGAGCTGCTGAGTAGTGCTGTATCGACGCGTCGACTTCAAAATATCGTCGACGACATATTTCCGCGTCGACGCGTCGCTACACACACGTGGGTCACCCAAAGCAACAAGCAGTTTGCAATCGCACTTCAAACACAATGGAGACTGAAACGGCTACCACCTCCTCCTCACAGGATTGCGCACGAAGCCCCCAAACGAAAACATCTCGCCCTAGGTCTTCAAAAGCATGGGAATATTTTAAAGTAAATATCTTTGCGTCCAAAACGCAAAGATATTTATATATTTATATCTCACTGAGACTGCTGCATCGCCTAGACCGGAAGCAGCAGCTAGCTGTGGTGGCTACCATTAGCAGCTGGCATTTGCTCTCCGATTTTTACATAAAAATGGAATTATGGATTATAAATTCAATCATTTTTTTATACATAGACGTTAAAAACCTATGGATTAACCGATTCAGCCGCGTTTTTTCTCATTTTAATGCCATTGAACACGTCTTTTGATCAGATTGACAGCTACGGCGGTGAGACGATCTCCCTAGAAGCTCTGTGAAGGTACGTGTTGTGATGACTGTATTTGCTTCCCCTGTCGCGAGTCCGGATCACTCAGTGATGATACTATATACCTACATAATCTGTGGAGTCTCAGCTTTAATCGGATATCTTGTATGTGCAGCTACGATAAGTAATAAGGGTACTTTTATCTTGAGTTATGTGCCAATGTCCGTTAGCATTTTTCGCTCAGGGGTCATTTAGATGCTTCTTATGAGACTTGTGTTTTGTTTTGGTAAACATGGTTTGTATCGTCAATTAGCTGAGATTATTTCCGTTAATCTGGTATAACACATTAATAGGTTCTTAAATATTAAGATCCCCTAAGACACAGTATCGTGAACAAATATTTTTTTACATTACGTTTTTTTTACATTACGTTTTTTATGAATTGAACAACAGAAAAATAATCGTTAGATTAGTCGACTAATTGATCAAATAATCGCCCGATTAATCGTTTTCAAAATAATCGTTTCCCCCCAGCACTACTGCTGAGGGAGAAGCAGCTCCAGAGGGACTGCATCAAGTACCAGGAGAGGATCAGCGAGATGGGTAGAGACGCTAAGGCGCTGCAGCAAGGTTACAACGAGCTCCAGAATAAGCTAGGACAATCCCAACTGGAGACTTTGAAAACTCTAGAAGACCTGAAAAGGACAGAAGCAGAGTTGGATACCTGTAAACCTCAGCTGGATGAGTCCCAGAAGCAGGCAAGCTATAGCGGAGAGGAGTATCATGGAGCAGAACGCCCAACACAGAGAGGCCTCGATGAAGGCAGAGGTGGAGCAGACCCTGGACTCTGAGGTTCAGACTCGGAGGCGAACGGAAGGAGATGGAGCTGAGACTGGACGAGGTGGACAGAAGCGGAACTATGACACCAGGACAAGAGGGCAGCATTTCCGGGCCGGGGAGCTGGTCTGGGTCTACAGCCCACAACGGAAGAAAGGCCGGTGCCCAAAACTGGACAGTCAGTGGGTTGGTCTCTGCAGAATACTGGAGAGGATGGGGGTAGTGTTTGTGCTGAGTTTTATTTGTTCCTCGTGGGCGAGGAACTTTGTAGTGGGGGGGTAGTGTAGCGATCCTGATAGGCTACTCAGGGTGTCACTTAGGCATCCCCCGTCTCTCTGCCAATCATAGAGCTGCACCGTGATGGTGGCTGAGGTGCGGGCCTGTGGTTGGTGGAGCGGACGGGGGAGGGCGGGGAGTTGTGACGTAGACGGTGCTATATATATGGGTATGTGTAGAAGTTAGATGAGTGGAGTGTGCGGTAGAACCCACAAAGTGTACTTGACCTGTTATCATCTGTCTTCAAATACTAGTTATTAAAGCCTAATAACTACAAGCCTGTCTCCGACTCATCTTGGGAACGTTACAATAGTGTTATTATTTATTTCCTGACTTTTTTTCTGTGAAGATCCCAGAAAGGGTTATTAATATTTGGTTATGTGTGGCTTTCTAGAAAACAATAAATGTTTACGTTTAGACACCCATGCGATCGTCACACTTTTTCTGTTACAAACTGACCCGGCCCCCATCAGAGAAGGGAAAAGTTATGTGGCCCTCACAGGAAAAAGTTTGGGGACCCCTGCCGTAGAGGATGCTATTGCAAGAGTCGAGTCGTGATGTGATGAATGCATGAATCAGGGTTTCAGCAGCAGAGGAGGAGAGTGATGGGCGGAGACGGGCAATGGTATTGAGGTGGAAAAAGGCAGTCCTGGTGATGTGATTTATGTGGTGATTGAATTTGAGCTGACTGTCGAAGATGAGGGGGGGGGGGGGGATAGAGTGTTGCCGTCAAGGGTGAAGTTGAAATATTCTGGATGTCTTTGATACGGGATGGGGGGCCGATGATGATGATGTCTGATTTGGCACTGTTCAGTTGGAGATAGTTTGTTTGCATCCATGTTTTTATTTCTGAGAGACAGTTGGTGAGAGTGGAGTGTGTTGTGGGGGTGATGGTTTTTGTTGAGATATAAAGTTGGATGTCATCGGGGTAGCAGTGAAATTGAAGGTTGTGGCGACTAATTATTTTGCCAAGGGGGAGCATGTAAAGGATGAAGAGGAGGGGGCCAAGCACCGAACCCTGGGGGACGCCTTGGGACAGAGGAGCAGTGGAGTAGCTGCAGTTATTGATTATACCACAATAGGCACACTATAGAATTGGCAGAACACATCAATATTTTCATCCTATTTATAATTGTTCTCATCTAATGTGTGGACAGTAATCCAATGAAGCAAAAAAAACACCTTTGTGAAAAGGCAAAAGTGCCAAGCTCTGTTTAACAATAAATACATTTTATTGTTATGCATGGGCCTGTCCTGAAATCTTCTCATCACTTCTACCTCACCAGTAGTAGTAGTAGTAGTAATAGCAGTCAAATTATTTTTAATATAATTATATTGGACTAAACACCCACACATAGATTTCACAATACTTTCAGCAACAGAGGACATTTCCACTGGATATGTGTGCGAAAAAAATACAAAGAATAATATTTATTAAGCCTACATTCCTCCAAAAAATTTGCATTTTTCCATCATATACCTTTTGAACGGCATATAAACAGCACGTGGTAAAAATCCATATTTCCCTTAACACCTTCTTATTTCTTTGTTCTCATGCATATTCAAAAAGGAATATTGTAATAAGGGTTGACCTGTTAAGTATTGGGTTGTAATCAAGTCTTGTGTAAAGACAAGTTTGTGTACGCAATTAATTAGCATGATATGCACACATGTCACTAATTTCACTAACATAAGCTGATAGGGACACATTTGAACAGAAGTTAGACTCAGATAATGTTGCATAGTGGAATTGTTAGATAGATAGTTAAATGTTTTATATATGAATAACAATTTAAAGAAATACATTTTTTTATAATGGGAACCAGGAATTGAAAAGACACACAATACTCAACGCTGTGTCCATCCGTCAGGAAACACGCTGTTTACAAGTAGTTCCAGCAAACATCCACTGATAAATTGCGATGTTAACAACCTCACGATAACCTCATATATTTTTTTACTTAGGATCGTACCTGTGTTTAGTCTAAAAAAAAAGGTAAATGTGTGCATTTTATTATAAAGTTGTGTATATTTACAGACTGTTGCAAAAACTAAGAAGCTTATAAAAATCAGGTTTAAAACTAAAAGAGCTTTACAAAAAGTTAACACAATTAAAGATGTTTGGAGTTTTATTTTAGTTATTAATTTAAATTTTAAAGAGATGCTGATTTGAAACCGTTGTTACATACAGTTACGGCATTTCCTGTTTCTGCCGGAGAGAGGGGAGGCCGTCCCAAAGCTTGCCGCTGTATTTACTCCCTCCATCTGACAGGAGGGAGCCTCATTGAGCTGCGAGTGTCACTCCACGGAGTTCACTCCGTCACGGAGGGGGAGTGTGTAGGGGTAGGGTGTTGGGCAGGGGTGCCCAACCTTTTTTGCTACTTTTAAAGTTGCCAGTCTGCCGAGATCTACCAGTCCAAATAGAGAGGCGTAGCCATTACTGACAGCCTACTACCAGGTAAATACACTCTTCTACTTGTATAAAACTGACCTTTGTACGATGAATACTTCATAAAATACTGCAGATCCTTTATCTTACCTCTTTCTAATCTACACACATACAAGTATTTAACTGAAGTTACACAACAGTGTTGATGATACAGAGTTGGAGTTTATTCACACGTCCAGTGGCGTTTTTATATGTACAAAAGTGGTGGGGCACAAAAAACTCAGATGTCTATAAGCTTCTGCAGTGAGGTTCATGGCTGGTGAGGCACTGGCACTGACTCTTCAGGTTTACAAATATTATATTTTGACCTAAATCAAAATATAATATTATTTTCAAAAGCTTTTTTTGTCTGATGCTTCAATTCATTTTAATCAGACAGTTCAACAGAAGGATACCCAAAAAATGTAATTTTATCATTTAAATATTGAATTGTTCTCTCTTAGTAAGATCCCATTTTCAATAAAATTGCAGTCTTACCTTGACTTGAAGATGAAGTCCATTTGCCTATCCTTCTGGACAAAAATCTCTATTACTTTTTTGTAAAAGTCCTCCTTATGTTCTTGTAGTTTCAAAAGTCTATCATAAACCTAATCTAATCAATAGATTTATGATTAGAAAATTATAAAAGTAGGGTAGACATGTGGATATTATCCGGCTGAACAAAACGTGCATTTATCTAACAGGTTTGTTTCCCACAGATCTTATTTGGAGCTATTTTCTAAAATCCTATGGAGAAATCTCATTGCTTTTTTGTCGAGGGAAGCCATGCGCAGCTTACTTCCGGGTTTTAGGATGCGTCACGGTCACTACAGCTCTCTCGTCTCCTCTTCACACACCACACTTTTCGCGGCACACGTACTTACAGCCAATCAGCTCTGAATTATGTGAGATGACGTATGGTGGGGATGGCAGCTCTATGCCCCTAAGGTCATTATTTTTTTGCCACACACATTAAATAGGAAAATATTCTGAGCATGCTCAGTGTAGTTTCTACAGTCACCATTGACTTAGACAGTGAGAGGGAGGGGCAGGATCGGGTTTTGTCCCACATGGCTCTAAACAGCTCAATAGGCACACACTGTAGACACTAATTAGAAGAACACAGACTAAAACAGCAATGTACAGCCGAATCAGATGATTAAACATGATCTTAAAATATATTTAATATATTTTTTAATTTATTTTTTGCAATTTTTTGTAATCATTATTTTAATACTTTCTGCTGACACTAGGTGGGGCTGTGCCCCACCTGCCCCTAATGACCAGTCGCCACTGCACACGTCACATACTACCCACATATGACACAGGAAAAAAGAAAAGACTCTGAACCCTTTCTTTGCCATTATATACAAATAGTTTTTTACTAATAAGACAACTCCGATCTGAAGCTACACAGGAATCTGCTGCTAAAGTGCAATAAAAAAGACAAAATTAATAGAATCAAACCCTTTTTTGTAGCATTTAAGTAGAGTATAAAAATAAATGCCTTTAAAATAGGATGCAAGCAACACTAGTTTCTTAACCTGAATTGATAATAGACTATAATCAATTTAAACAGAACAGATCTTAATGTTTGCATTCTTATACCATTTTGTACAATAATTATAATGAATAAGTTCAAACAAACTCAAACTTACAGCTGATTAATAACGGTATCTAACTTGAGTTTTTATTATATCAAAAACCTGTTGAAATGCTACTGTTATTTTTACTGTCCCCCAAAAGCGCGTCGGCAGCCTCCAGGAATGCTTCTTTCACAACTTCACCATCTTTGAAAGACTTCATGTGTTTCTCAAGAACGTGACTGACACGATAAGATGCTCTGGTAGCAGCCTTGTTGTTGGGCCTGGTGAAAATGGACTGCTGTGCATTAGCTGTCCTTTCAGGCCCCTCCCCTTTTGGGAGCGTAGGGCAGAATTAGGAGGGAATTCCGTCTCGCAGCGTTTGTGCACTGTTTTGAAATGCCGCTCCTAAATTACCCTTCTTCGATAAAGCCATGCTCGCATTGCAGATGAGACAGATGGACTTTGAATTGGAATAGATACAAAAATAATCATCCTGCACATCAACACACCCATCCGCACTCTCAGATCTTCTGCTTCCCTCAGCCTCACTGCACCCCCCTTCCGTTTAACCACCATGGGGTCTAGAGCCTTCAGCCGCTCTGCACCCCGCCTCTGGAACTCCCTCCCACCTGACATCCGCAACACTGAATCTCCCCCCATTTTCAAATCACGCCTCAAAACATTCTCTTCACACTCGCATATCCACCCTGATCATTATCCATCACACATCCTCTGTTTCATGTATTTGATTGATTTATATACTGCATTGTCTTGTTTATGTCTCTTATGCTGGTGTTATGTATTGTGTATCTTGTTTTTTATGTGTTTGTACAGCGACCTTGAGAGCCTTGAAAGGCGCCTATATAAAACAAATGAATTATTATTATTATCCTCCCACTCGGAGTGAACATTATATATTTTGGGCTTTTTTGCTTCTGCCGTAATTGCGGTCTTGTGTGTGTGCGGACTGTCACTCCTGTTGACACGGACAACGTCAGCGAACTAGTGCCCACTGCCCACCAGCCACGCCCCGACACATGGGGTCACGCCGACCAATTACAAAGCTTTGATGTGTTCAAGTGCATTATTCTGGCACAGGAACATCATGTTACAGGACATTAACGATAAAACAGAATGTTGTTGTTTTATTTTTAGACACGTCTCGCAATCGACTGGGAATCTCCCCGCGATCGACCGGTCGATCAACTGGTTGGGCACCCCTGGTGTAGGGCGTGGTTTGGGATTGGGCCTTAGTGTACTAATGGCGCATTTCCACTTCAGGGCCTCGCACGGCTTAGTACGGTATAGTTAGGCCTTGGTAGGCCAGGCTCACTTTATGCTGCGTTCCCATTACAGTTTAGGAACTGGGGTAGGAACTATAGTAACGCAGTGTAGGTGGAGCCGTGACGTCATCTTCAATGCGAAACACAAAACCAACATCAGCCGTTAGCTGTTAGCCCTCAGAGCTCACAGCTCCTCATATCTGTTCAGAAACTAGACAAAAGTTAAACAAGTACAAACCACAGACTGCCTGTGTCATGGTGAATACAGTCGCTGGTTTATTTATGTCTGTATAGGCCGTTGTTGTGAGTGTGGACGGTTGAAGCATATACAACGTTAGCTTAGCCGATCTCCATTGAGAAAACACGCATTTTAAAAGGTTTTTCGCCTGCCGTCTGTCTGCAGACTTGTTAAAGCATTAATTCATGGTTTTTACTAACCGCCCGGAATCAGTATGTTGTTGCTTCGGCATAATTTTGAAACGTGTATTACAAATAAATCACGGTAAAATATGTTCATTTTGTTGTAGTTGCCAGCGACTCTCTCACTAGTTTAGCATACTCAGCCCGGTTGTTGGCCCGGAAAGATCCTCGATTTTGGAGAGCCAGAAAACTGTGAAAAAGTACCCGCTAGCCGGAACTACGCCTAGTGGAAACGCAACCAAAAACGGGCCGGGCACGGCACGCTTAAACCACGCTCTGCGCTGTAGTGGAAATGCGCCATATCTGGCCTCTGTGCCAACATGGTAACAACATGGCCACCCTCCGGCCAGACCTCCTATTTTGCCTCAACACTTATCCAGTTGACAGTTGATACATTTGGTGTACTAAGCCATACAGCCTTACAACTTACTTGGAACCCAGTAAAGTTAAAAAGTAATTCAAATAAACCACACCTTCACGAATTGCAAAATTAAAGTGATGAACACATTAATGCACCAATAATGTATACATTAAAAAAATGAATAATTAAGAAATATCTGCTCAAAAGGTCCATTCGGCATAAATACTTTTGGTACTCAAAGTAGCTGGTTGTGATAATACTTGTTCACTTTTAACTTAAGTACAATTCTGAATGCAGGATGTGTACTTGTAACTGAGTACTTTTACACTACTTTTTCTTAAGTAAATACTCTGAGTACTTCTTCCACCACCGTATTTCAATGATATTGCTTTGGTTGTATGTGTGCAAAAATAAACATAGCAAGATAAATTAAAATAGAAGAAGAAAATACAATGTAGAAAAGAACATGTAGATTATAACATATATAAAAAATACATGTGAAATGCTGCGGCGTTTTGTGAAATGCTGTTGTGTTTTGTGAAATGCTGTTGTGTTTTGTGAAATGCTGTTGTGTTTTGTGAAATACTGCGGCGTTTTGTGAAATGCTGTTGTGTTTTGTGAAATGCTGTTGTGTTTTGTGAAATGCTGTGGCGTTTTGTGAAATGCTGTGGTGTTTTGTGAAATGCTGTGGTGTCTTGCACTTCAGGGCCACCGTACTTATCTGCACATACAAGATATCCGATTAAAGCTGAGGTTCCATAGATTATGTAGGTATATAGTATCATCACTGAGTGATCCGAACTCGCGACAGGGGAAGCAAACACAGACATCACAACACGGACCTTTACGGAGCTTTTACGGGAGATCGTCTCACCGTAGCTGTCAATCTGACCAAAAGACTTGTTCAATGGCATTAAAACGAGAGAAAAAACATAGCTGTATATATAAATGGACGTAGTGCCCGTGACGTCACCCATAGGATTCTGCAGAGTTGCCGTGAAGCCCTTAGTAGGCGGAGTCGGCCACTAACGGCTTGACAGCAACGTCAGAGTATCATCCCCGCCTGCTCCAAATAAGGGCAAAGAGGCGGAGCCGAGGTGGGACCTGCTGCCTCCGAACTGGAAGTAAACAGAGCTAGCTCAAGCTAAGAAGCTAAGCTAACATGAAATACATGCATACCAAGTTACTGCTAACAGTGTAGTTCCCCTATATACACGTTACATTCATAATCAAATGAGACAATCTGCAAGAGAATTAGCTATATTTTGTTATTCTTAATGCTTGTCATTCACACGTTGAGAAAAGACGGACTCCACCGCCCGGACCTAACGGAGCCGCAGTGGGCTAGCTCCGGGCAGAGTCCTGCATCGGGTCGGGTACCCGCGGGTACCCGACGGGTGACCCCGCAAAAAAGGTGATTCGCGGGTGGTATTTTTTCAAACGCTTTTTTCCGGGTTCGGTTCTGGGTAAAACAAAGATGATGCGGGTCGGGTCGCGGGTATTGCATGATAAATATATTAAAATAATAATAATTTACTTTAATGTTTAAATCCTCAGACCTCTCCCCCACGAGACCGCGCATAATCATAACCTCTGCGGCGCATCAATCTGCTGCTGTGCGCGTCACATTCGAAATGGCTGAGGTGAAGCTCTCTAGCGGAGAATACAGCATTTTCAATAACACTTCCTCAAGAGCGAAATCCAACGTCTGGGAGGCTTTTGGTGTCATCCTAGATGGAGAAAATAACCAACATCCCACGCTTTTTGAGACAAATATGCAACTGCGTGTGTTGATAATTGCACGTTTTCACTGCTCATATATAGGCTATGCGGGTTCGTGTCGGGTTGCGGATCTTGTGCCGACGAGTCGGGTCGGGTTGCGGAACTAATTGGCAATATGTGCGGGTAGCGGGGCGGGTTCGGTATTGCACGTCGCGGGTGCGGGGCGGGAGCGGGTCTTGAAAATCAGACCCGTGCAGCTCCGGGACGCCGGCTGGAGCTAGCCCCCTGCGGCTCTGTTAGCTCCGGCGGCCACCACTGGGATAATTGGGTCCCCTATTAACATTTGCTCCCGTTTAGCATTATGGGCGTCATAGCCATAGACTATAAAAGTCTTACCCAAGGCTGAATCATAAACTAAAATGTATATGTAGCCTATGTATAAAGGGTTACGTCCTTAGCTGGCTAATAAGTAGCAAGCTAAGCTACCAAGCACACAAACACCTGCGAACGGGGTTAACATGTATAATATTATAATTGTAGACTTCTTGGAAGTTCTGTTAGTACATTCAAGCGCACAGCACAACATTTTAATTGTCTGGTATTTGTAACAATATTCCCTAAAAGGCACAATCACCACGAACACGGCTAAAGCTAAAGGGTCAAGTACAGTAACTACAACTAACTAAAGTTGTAGCCTCTATGGTTGTAGCCTAGCAGAGTGGACAAGTTGCTGTTAGCTGACAGTGAGGCATGTACATGTCCATCAAAGTGACCACGCCCTAATTTATGCAAAAGCTTTAAGGCTTAATATTAATTAAACAGATGAGTTGAGAAAAAATGCACCCCCCACCAGGGGCGTTGCCTGGACCTGGAAACATTCGGGGCTTAGCCCACAGTGGCGGCGCTACAGTCGAATTTTCTACTGCAAGACTCCCCACACGCACATACACAATTGCGCCATCTGGTGTCACAAACGTGTGTCTGCATTAGCTTTGTTACGGCAATGGATCGTGGGAGATTCTCATAGCACGTGAGGATTTCTTGAGGGTAACGGTGTGTCCACACAGCAGCTTTGACCAAATCTTGAAAATCCTGGAGCTGGGCGTGTCTGACAGCTTGGGGATTTCGCGACCAACAACCAATCACATGAATATCACATGAATATCCCGCCCCCGACATACAAAGCAAAAAAACCCGGTTCTTCTACACTATTGTCAAATAGGAAGGGCTATGATGAACATTTATTTTTTTAACATTTTGAACATTTATGAGATTAATGTTTATGGTGCTATTTTATGCTACATTCCATGCTGGCTAATGATACTGTCTATGCTTGCTAGCAACAAAGTAAACTAGCAACGAAGTAAACTGGATATAAAATCCCCAAACAAGCGAAAACCTACCAGCTTCACCCACTGTCTCTGCCACCTCCCTCCATGCCTGGTTCCTCCGGTTTGTATCCCGGTAAGTAAATAGGGACTGGTCATAAAGAACTGGGTGATTTGCTACCGCAATAACTAACTTCTCCTCCATTTTTGTGGAATATAGAAATGAACTGCGGGTCTGGTTCTCCCAGCTTGCACGCGGTTTGATTGGCTAGCGCTTGAACTGTCAGATTTGCATAAACGGATCTGATTGGCTGTCGCTTCCAGCTCAGCCTCAAAAGTTGAACATTGTTCAACTTTGGAATCCTGAACATCCTGAAAATCCTGGAAATCTTCGCCTCGCCCCCCCACAATGCAGTTCGGCGACAAGCGAGGGAAAGTGACGTCATCCCCATTCAAAGTCAATGGGCGGAGACGCGCTGGAAGCGGTGGACAAATCGCCAAAAGCTGCTGTGTGTACGGGCCGTAAGGTGCCTGTATTATCTCGGTGGACAAAATGTATGTTTTTATTTTATAAGGACAATAACGTACTGTTGTGTTTGTTTAGTTTAATGTTAATTGTTTAATGCTCACAGTCACAGCAACATGTTTTTGTGTGGTTGGTTTTATATGATTTATCAACGTGATCATCAATAGCTAATCTGAGCACCAGAACCCAGCTCACGTGTCCTTTTATGCTGTCCATTGAAATGCAGGAAAGTAATTACCAGCTCTGAGTGATCTGTTGCCGAGGGAACACTACACCGGAGTTACATAAGCAGAGATAAAGTGCTATTTTGAGGGAACTCACCTCCTCTGGGGTCCCCCAGGAAGAATTTTTTTAAATGTTGAAGTTAAAAGCATCAATCTTGTGCACTTTGAGAGCAACATTAAGAGATATGGATACATCTCTCAACACCCATATGTCAACAAAAATCAAAGAATCAGAAACAGGTTTATTATTTAAAAACACTTTATTTTCCAATTAAATCATAAACTATGTCAAATTATTAGAAGTTGTTAGTAATCAGATTAAACAGAAAAAAGGGATGGAAGGAGGAAATAATAATCCCTCATCACTTGCTGTTTGCGGTTGAAATGATCTCTTTTGCTGGCCAAACATGCTGGATGGAAAGCAGTGATGTCTCACTTGCCTTGGCCCTCTATCTGCTGTCCCTAAATCAGTCATGTTACCCATTGACTCTTGTCTGTTCT
Organism: Gymnodraco acuticeps; assembly: GCF_902827175.1. Classification (NCBI taxonomy): domain Eukaryota; kingdom Metazoa; phylum Chordata; class Actinopteri; order Perciformes; family Bathydraconidae; genus Gymnodraco; species Gymnodraco acuticeps. Next base: position 366,296 of record NW_022991713.1, read on the forward strand.
GGTGTTCCTGTTTATTGTTGTCTCCATTGTCGTTCTTGTCTGTTGTTTCTCCTTCTTGTGTGTCCCTTTCTCCTGTTCTCCTTTCTTCATCATCTACTCTGTTTGGCTCATCTGTGATGACTGTGTAGGTAACACAAACAAGTATGTAAGTCAATCAGTTTCCAGCTCTGTCAAATAAATGAATTTCAAGATACACAAATTTGTCTTCATTAAAATGAGTGTCACCACACTGTCACAAAATGTAATACTAACCAATTGAAAATAGTTAAATGTACATCTCTTGTAGATATCACTGTTAGAGTAGTTATCTGCCAATAGGACATAATCATTCCTATACAAATGCAGTTTGAGTCATTCACTTAATATATTCACTTCATACTTTAATATAGTCATTTTCACTTAATACTCTAATATAGTCATCTTTCTGCATTCAAAACTAAGGAAAGCTGTACAATTTGACATGATAATGAGGAAAAAAAGGCCTCCGACAATGCAGATCATTTTGTGATCACATCAATTTTAAGATTGGGGTCAAGGCTTAATATTTGGGAGCATAGTGTCCCTTGCCCCCTTTCAGGAGCCCCACTGGATTAGCTTTGATCTGAAAGCTTGTTAGCTGGCTGTCCATCTCATAATGTACACATAGAAACTAGCTGTCAATAGGAATATCAATCAGAAGAATTATAATTTCATGCAAAGATCTGTCACAAAAAGAGGTTGCACATTTAAATTCAGGTGTTGTTATGGCAACGTCAGTGGCCAAACAGCCACATGTACTGCTGCAAATACGTTCAAACATGCTGTCGACACGTAAAGCAGTGGCAACTATGCCACCATTTCAGCTGACTTTTCCTCAGAAATACCGTCACATAACATCCATATATGTCAGTGCTAGGTTGATGCTTAGCTAAGCTAACTATGAAACACTTTAACTGACAGGACTCCGGATCAACTGTGTAATGTAAGGTAGCTTCTAGCTTCATGTCGAACACTGACAGTAAGTCAACATTTCCCAGAGAGCTTTCTTTGAAATCACCAGGTAACGCTAAAAAACACAACATTTAGATTTTATGACAAAGTGTTTATTTAATATATCTGGCTAGCTATAGCTACTTGCTAACGGTTTAGCTTACCCCCGCGATTCAAAGTAACGTCAACGTAGCTATAATGTATGCTTTGCTTACATGTTGACATAACTTGTAAGTTTACTGACATTTACATACCTTGTTCACCTGGCTCAGGTGGTGGCTCTGGGGTTGTTGTGTGAGCCACCACTTGAGAATTGCCGTATTTTTTATTTAAAAAATGTCTAATGTCCATCTTCAGAAACTCCGCGCCCGCGGCTGAAAGTTTAAAGTTTAAACACTGTCACAGAGGAGAGGTCAGCCAATAAAACACGTTTATTTCCATGCAACTCTCGGATTGGTCTGGTGGTTGCCTCTGTTGCATTCACTGAACACGGGAAATTACAATTCTGCCATCCTCTAGGTAAAGTACGGTTAATGTATTATATTATTGAGGGAGAATTTGTCCGGGGCTAAAGAAAAAACATCCGGGGCTAAAGCCCCGGATGCCTACCCCAGGCGACGCCCATGCCCCCCACACAGTAGTCATGAAAGGGGAATCTAACTATACAGAGAATATGGTTTTTTGAACCACGATGTAAACATGTTTATTTCTGCTGTAAAGTTGGGCATTTTAACATGGGGGTCTATGGAAATTGCTCCCTTCTGCAGCCTGCTCCTACTGGCCACTAGATGAACTGCAGTGTGTGGCACTTCCGTATTGGCGTCCCGGCTCTTCCCCAGAGTTTGCCGCTTGGAAAAAACGCGGCTGAATCGGTTAATCCATATGTAGCCGGCTACTGTTTTCTGGATTAGTTGACAGATAATTTTTTCTCGTGGCTGTGCCGCCACTGCCCCTTTAAGACACCCCCCCCCCCCCCTTCTTTAGTCAGCTGGCCCTTCCATATAAGGAAAACGCCGCAGCTGTACGTCGTTCAGCATCTCCCGCTACACTTTATCAATCAATGTTTATTTATATAGCCCAGAGATGGGGACTCGAGTCGCACTTAAGTCGCACACACAGAGACTTCAGACTTGACTTGGACTCCTGCTCAAAAGACTTCGGACTCGTGTTTTGGGACTCGTGAACAATCATTGTATTTTCTATTTTTGGCGTATTAAAGGTGGGGTAGGTAAATTTGAGAAACCGGCTCGAGATCGCTAGAATTTGAAAATACACAACCGGAGAAAATCTGCCACTTCCTCACAGAGCCCCTCCTCCAACACACACGAACGCACACATGACCAATGAGGGCACGAGATAAGTTTGTGCCCCGATGGAAGGCTGACAGGCAGGTAGGCCATCCAGTTACTTTAGCCGGGCCGGCTATCGGGATGTTAAGAGCATTCCATGGAATATAACAAAAAGTGTATCTCGAGCCGGTTTCTCAAACTTACCTACCCCACCTTTAACATTAACATCATGGTAACACCATGGCGACCGGCGGCACACCTACAGCTGTACCGCTTGTAATTAGGTTCAACTATAAAAACTTCGAACAAAACGCCGGCGGCACCAACTAAAGGAGCGCACACTGCAAAGTCTGCAATATTAAAATCAAGGATGCTGGTGCAACAACGTCAAATTTCATCAGGCACTTGAAAACTCACCCGGAGAGGTCAGTCACATTAACGCATATGGACGGTTAGCAAACATGTTTAGCTCAGCATCAGCTATGTAATGTTAACTTAGCTTGCTACTAGCTTTGTAATTGAATATTTGAAAAGAGGAGTGAATGTTTGCTTGTCACACTTGTTTGCGTTGAGTGGCGTTGACATCCAACTCTTGACATGACATAAAAAAGGTCGGTAACGTTAATCATTACGTTCCGCTGCTACCATCTACTGGCTAACGTTAAACGTAGAAAAATACATAGTTACATACATAAATACATCTGTCGGTTTATAGGCAGGTTACAGGTTTATTGTTGACCACGTAACGTTAATGTTACAGGTTTATCAGGTTACCATTACACTGGGTTTGAGTGAGAGGATAGAGGAATATGTTTATTTATAGTAGACTTAAAAGATTTAATTAGAGACCCAGTGTAATTAAACAATACGGTTGCAGAGGTCACATTTTAACATTTTTGTCCACTGGCCAAATGGCTAGCCTAGTGAATGTTGAAATGTTACCAGCCACTCAATAGATTGCCATTGTTATTTGTGGCTGGTGCGTGCAACATACAGTACCAGCCACTTGCATGATTTACCAGCATTTGGCTGGTAAATGGTGTTAATGGTAGATATCTCTTTTGGAACAGGTCATGTTTTAATATCACCAGTTCAGTATATTTCAGATAATATTGCAGCAATAGTTTTTTAGTTGCAAATGGCATAGAACAAATGTTTACTCTTAAGTACTTTTAACACAGTTTCCCTGCAGGGGATTAATAAAGTATTTGTGATACTGATTTCTGATTCTGAAGTGTTTTGCTTATAAGTTGTTTGCATTTAGCTAAAGTGTGATGTTTTTCCTCATATTGCATTGCAATAGCCTGTTTAAAGTGATCATATAACAAACAACTAATCAGTACTGATACTGTATGCTAATAGATATAGGAGTGATAATAATACAGTAAATGCTTTGAATTTCTTAGATATAGCTGTGCAGTATTCTTAACAGACTGGATAGCAGCAGACAATAGAAGGCTTATTACAACCAGAAGAGACATGAGACTTTTATTTTTTAGAGACTTGAGACTTGACTTGGACTCGTGACCAAAGACTTGAGACTTGATCAAGTCTCACCCCACAAAGACTTGAGACTTGACTTGGACTCGTGACCAAAGACTTGAGACTTGACTTGGACTTGCAAAAAAAGACTTGTGAACATCTCTGATATAGCCCAATATCACAAATGTTACATTTGTCTTCACAGTGTGTACAGAATATCAGTATGACAATACGACACCCACTTTAAATGCCCACTAACACCTCACCCAAATCAGCTGTGACTATTGAGTGTTCTTGTTCCGGTCATCGTTGTCTGGCTGATAGGCGTGTATTCCCCCTATACGAGGTATGTGAAGCTGCTGTTAGGACTTGTAACATTCAGTGTACCACTAAATTGTTAACATGTGGCCTGTAAACTCCAGGCTTCTTGACAGCCCCAGGAGAGATTGTTTAGAGAATCACCATGGCGGAGGTGTCCAGTGAGGTGATATTTGAGTGGGTGCGTTTGCATCAGAGGTAGGAGATTAATTGTATGTACATTGAAGGGCATTCATATAAGTCTTTATACAATTTCTAATCTCCTTTCTCCATTTATTTTAGGATTAGTTTGCTACCGTTTTGCCTTTTCTTGATCTTAGGTTTTAGCTGTATTTTACCATGCCTTATGGCTATTTGTTGCCTAAGTATTGATTTGCCTGCCTTATATGTGTTGCTTATAGACTAGTTTGTTGTATTGTGCACAAACTAGTGATTAAGTCTTTAAAGCTACAGCACCCTCCTTGTAACGACCCACCCCTGTCCCACAAGGTCTCTGTGCTTATACTTCTTCAGTGACGATCCTGGCCATACTGTGAAGTGGAGCATGTGGTTTGCTGGGCACTTTTTGCATGCAGATAGGTACATGGGTGATTTGCAGTGAGTGTTAATTGAATGCAGCTACACACCCAGCTAGAAATGTTTGGTTCTAAAAACATTCTGAGAATGTTACATTCATTGTTCTAGGAATGTTTTCAGCTGGAAGTTTTCTTGTGGTTCCCAGAACGTTCTTCCGAAAGGTAGGATAACGTTCTCTAAAAACGTTCTTAAAATGTTTTTGATAACATTGTTAGAACATTATGCCCTACTGTTCTTAAAATGTTTTCAGCTGCAAGTTAGATTTGTTTATGTTGCCAGAATGTTATTATTTTAGAGAAGGATAACGTGCTTTATGTTTAAAACATTATGCAAATGTTCTGTGGTACCAATTTATTAAAATATTTTTACATTATTAGAACAAAGACATAATATTCCTGTAATTGTTCAACTCAAAATTCCTGGGTAAGTGGACTGACCACTGTGGTCACTAGGATGATTTTGATAGTTTACTTAACTATTGGAATTTGACTATTAACACATGATGACTCGGAATCAGTTGGTGAAAGTAACATTTGTTTATTAGAAAAGGGGAGCTGGGAGTGGAGGTTGGTTATGGCGGCAGTGGGAAACAGTTGTTCCAGGGTGGGTAGAGAGGCCTGGCTGGTCTTGGGAGTGTGGAAGGCCTTGGATTCCTCCTGGGAGGGACATACAAATGAGTGTGAGGCAAAAGCAGGCAAAGTTGTCAAAGAATATGCTGGTAAAAAGGTAGAGCGGCACGCAACAAACCGTTCACAGCAACAAACCGGCTGGGAATGAGTGCAGGCTGCAGGCTTTCATAGTGTGGCTGATGAGCAGGTTGCAGGTGTGGTTGATTGGAGGTTGCTCCCAGCCGTGTAGAGCAGACCAACAGGCAGAGAGAGAGACACACAGTAGAAACAAACACATACAAACACTAACAGGGGTTTCAGGGACGGGCAGTGACAGTCGGTCCGTTCTTCTATATGTCTGTCGGTCTCAAATCTAAAGGGTGCAATAACGATTTTTATCCAATATGCATAAACAGCAGACACTGTTTATACGTAGCCCTCACAAACCACACACGGCCAGATAGCTTATCTAATAGATAGAACCTACATACGAGACACAACCTATAGTCAGAAAAAAGTGATTATTTTCGGATATTTTACACATATGATATTATGAATACTGTGGGCCTACATACCTCAGTGTGATTATAAGTGCATGTGAGTGAATATTGGCATGCATAAATTCGTTTTTATACGTCCTATTCATTGTCTCAATGTGCTCATACATCTTAAAGTTATCACCAAACATGTTAAGAATGTTTTTTAGAGAACGTTATCCTACCTTTCAGAAGAACATTCTGGGAACCAAAATAAAATATCCCACTGAAAACGTTTTAAGAATAGTAGGGCATAATGTTCTAACAAGGTAATCAAAAACATCTTAAGAAGGTTATCAACAAACATTTCCAGAATGTTTTTAAAGAACGTTATCCTACCTTTCAGAAGAACATTCTGGGAACCAAAATAAAACATCCCACTGAAAACATTCGAAGAACAACGAATGGTAACAAACATTTCTAGCTGGGAACTCACACATGCCACCGCAAACATGCAATATCTGCTTACAGCTTATCATGAATTACGTGCTTGTTTGTTTTTTTCAAAAGGAAAATATGGTGGCATCAGATATTTTTTAAACATCCTTTTCAAACAAATGCAACAAGTTTGTCGGGGGACATCTTACTTCTTCCTTCTCTCTGTCTATACCTGTGTACTCTCATGTTCCGATTAACCCAGCTTCCCCACATTTCTTTCTTTTTGGTGTCTATATACGCCGGGATCCGGAGTCATGGATGATCCTGCGGTCCTGTGTCCTGGATCGCGAGCCCTGGATCTTGAGGCGTGGCTGTGGTCCTGGATCATAGGTCCTGGATGGATATCCTCGTGGATTCATCTTCCTATTATACACACATGCATTTCCAAACATTTGGACTACCTATGTTGCAAATGTATTATCTTTTCAATTTACACACGGCGTCTATTGCACGTCTGTCCGTCCTGGGAGAGGGATCCCGCCTCTGTTGCTCTCCCTGAGGTTTCTCCCATTTTTCCCTTTAAACTGTGGGTTTTCTCCGGAAGTTTTTCCGTGTACGATGTGAGGGTCTAAGGACAGAGGGGGTCGTATTGTCATACTGATATTCTGTACAAACTGTGAAGTCCACTGAGACAAATGTAACATTTGTGATATTGGGCTATATAAATAAACATTGATTGATTGATTGAAGTTTGTTTTTTAAAGCGCACTACAAATAAATCTGACGTTGACCATGACCCTGTTAATATTTCGCATCACAGGAACATTCTATACAAAAATAATAACCTCCTGAAAATTATCCAAATGTTGCTTTCAAAATGTTCTTCTTTGGTTATCATGTAACATTGAGGGACCGTTTTATAAAGAACATCTTTAATGTGTTACCCCAACAATGTCCAAAACACATCCTTAGAATGTTGGAGGCAAAACGTTCCACCTTTGCTGACTTATCACATTAAAGGAACATTTTATAAATAAACTTTCTGTCATCTCAGGCCTCAATAACATCCTCAAAACATCCTCTGAATGTTGCAGTTAAAATGTTATGTCTTAGTTAACCTTAAACCTTATAGGAACATTATTTGAAAAAATAAACATCCTAAAAAGGTTCTTTGAACATCAGATTAAAACGTTTCTTTAAAACCTTATTAGAACCAATAGGTAACGTTAGCCAAAGTTGTGAGAATGTTCCCCGCTAGCTGGGCATGGTGATATTGTGATTTTGGGGAAACCCTCAGCAGTTGGCCAGAAGAATCACTTTTTAACTATTAACTATCACTATATGTGTGATATTATAATCCTTTTAGTTATTCTCTCCTTGTCAGAGCCAGCCTTCAATCGTGGGACTTAGGTGTGTCGACTGGGAAAGCTGGACACGTTTTAATCTGTATTTTATAATACTGAACTTTTACCTGATTATTTATATAATACACTTTTGTAAACATTTGAACCTGAGGCCGCGTCCCTGTCCATCCATTTATTATTATCTGTGTGACTTGTCCTAAGGGCTCGTATTGGGGAACCCAGGTTAGTGTTAAGTATCCTAACCCCCTTTTATTATCGCAGCCCCCCCCCCCCCCCCCCCCCCCCCCCCCGGTGGGGCAGGTCACACATAGGTTGATAATGTTTCTGTGGAACTGAAATAATTATTTATAATCGGAGTAAAAATTAGTTGCTAATGGCAGCCACCAGTTATCACAGCTTCCGGTTTTGGCTAGGCGTCAGTTACCAAATAAGGAGTATGTGGGAGTTCCCCTCGATTCCATTGGCTCTGACGGTCAGAAAGAGATGTCAATCAGCAAAATCGAGCAAGGGGGGCCAGAGATATGGAAAATCCACCCAAATTACCCCAGAAGTTTTTTTTGCTAAATCTCCCTAAAAAGGTCAAATTTCACTTGTTTTGCATCAATCTTGATACAGGGTACTTATTATATGTTGTAGTTTGGATTCCTAAAGCTTTTAGTCTATCATCCCATCATTCAAGGGTGGTTTGCACTATGTCATTCTTTTTTTTAGACGGACACAATAATTTACATTTTTTTACTGTGTTCAATCTGAATTTACTTTAAAATAAAAACATCTATATTGATTCTGACACTTCTACATCCAACTCACAGATGTAACCTTGCTTTGAGAAAAAAGATTATTAATTTAACCCTTTTAGAAGGGAAGATATGGTCATTTGTTCTGGGAATGAGACCTGAAAAACAGGCTCGGGGCTTAACAGGTTAAAAGTTGTATTTATCATCGGAATTTGGCGAAAGTTTAATATTCTAAAAACCAAGACTATGTTTATTTGAAATCAGATGAAAACAAACTGTCACGGACCCTGCCGTGTTATCTATGATTACTATACGCTTTTCATTCATAATTTCACTGGGAGGGAGGGGTGACATTCCCCTTATTGTGGAATAAGTGGAATGCAGAGACAGACAGGCTGTCTTTATTACATTACATGTCACTTGTTAGACGCTTTTATCCAAAGCGATTTACATACTCAATACTGTGGACAATCCAGGAGCAATTTTGGGTGAAGTGTCTTGCAGGCACACAACGACATGCTGACTGCAGTGGGGTTTGAACCTGTGACCACCTGATCCAAATATACTGCATCCACATGATGGCAGTGTGAGTCTGCGTCTGTGTATGCGTTCCCGCGTGTGCGTGAATCTGCGTGGGAGTTCCTTGTTTCGCCATTCCGGGGTGTTGCCAACTGACGGAGAGAGGCGTCCTGGAAAGGCAGAGCCTGCGCGTCTCTCCTCACTCCAAGGCATCTCTTCGCCCTCTTAATCCCCCCAGAGTCTCCTCCATCACTACACATTACCCAACGTGATGACACACAAATAACACATTTGGGATCCAAGCATGCCAACACAGCAGCTTGGTACCCGCCTATTTGTTTAAGTTTGCATCCCTGTAGCACAAGTGTGTATCATTAGCACGTTTTTTTAAATTTGAGTCCATCCCTTTTTTCTTATTCTAGCACCATAATAAAAGAAGCCTGTGCTTTTGAACCTATTTAGGGGAAAGGGGGGGGGGGTATCCATAATCGGGGTCTTCCCGATTGGTTATTCTATTATAATTCACCCCCTCACCAAGGCATTACCCCATTTTCTAACGAGGGGGGATTTCTCCTCCTCTATGTATAGCCAGAACTATTGTGTGACACCCTGTGCTGCTGCATACACGCGAGCTCCATTTACGCGCTCCACGCCTAGCGGTGGTTTCGCGTTACTGAATAATAACACCCTACAGAGGCACACAACCGAGAGTGATAGAGAGAGGGAAAGGCAGGGAAGGGAGAGAGTGGAGATGAGCGTCTTGTTCCAATGAAACATCAAGAAGTGTGACAATGACAGCGAAAGCCAGACATAAAGGTAAATACGCGTAAACTGCTATCGTTGGTGTTGTGGTGCTGCTGTGGATGTGGATTGTGTCACGGGATGATGTTGCAATGTAAGCAGCGATGTAAGGCGAGAGGAGGATGCTATGGGGGACTTGTGACTCGGAGGCTGAATTATGTTTTGTTAGCTTTCTGTCTTGGTGTTAATTGACTGTAAATGCGCGTCTTTGTGGTGATCAAAGGTGGTATTAGCGATGTAGTTATATTCTCGCCAAATCTTGAGTCAGGTCATCGATAGGTTGACACGGCAGGTAGGCTGGTAACTTTGCCAGGCCGAGTGCACACCTTCAGACCCGCGAGTTTGGTTTTAATCCTCCAGGCCTATTAGATTAAATCTACTTGATGTGACGTTTAAAAACCACGAGTGCTCATGGTGGATTTAAGAGTCGACGTTTTCTCTGTAAGGCCTGAATATCAGCGGGTGATTTATGCTTCTCCCGTGCGTACCGCTCCTCCACGAAAAAGGTCTCCCTGGCTTCCCCCTCTCGCTTCCCTGGGTGTCAAATGAGAGAGAAAATGTGAGTGCAGGGATGCTGCGTATACCCGTGCACATGCAGCCGGCTGACGACCATGCCTACTGCTCTAATGGTGTTATTGCCTCACCGGATCATGGCATATTTAATGTGTATGAGAGGGTCTGTTTCAGGCGTTTTACGCGTGGGCGGCTGTAGCCTATATGGGGTAGGCGAAGAGGGGGCTCCGCTCGGGTTATGATCCGCGGAGCTTGCACAGATTGCCGTGTTTATCGGGTCACAACAAGGCACACGCACACATGCCACAGTCACATGCGACGGTGCATGTCTCCCCCCTTAATAAACTCTCAAGGTCTCTCTGCCGGAAGAAGCGGAGCTGACAGTTGGATGCGTCGCTCGGGCATGCCCCGGTATTCCGTGCGTGCGTCGTGCCTTGGAAGGGGCTGGGGGGCAAGCTGGGGCTCTTGCAGTTTTTGCACGTACGACTTCTGTACTGCATGTGTTCGCGCCTATAGCCAGTGTGTGTTAAACTGCATGTATGGTATAGTGCAGGGGCGGTGCTACGAAATCTGGATTCCCTTCAATTAACTGACTGCGATTCAATTAACACTCCCCCCCATGCATCCACTAGTTATCTGCCTTACCCCACAACTCCGTAGCTTGCCCCTCACATATATTTTCATTTATATATACAGTCTATTATCTTTACTAATCTTTATTTCTGTGTGCATGTGTGTTGTAATGCAGCTGGGCTACTGAAGCTCAGCTGCCTCAACCCTGGAACAAACTAAACAGCCTCCTCATGCATCATCCATCACACAGACACACACACACACACACACACACACACACACACACACACACACACACACACACACACACACACACACACACACACACACACAAATGCACCTTCTGTAACAAACACGCAGCCAGACAACACAGCCATTCATCAGTCAGGTGGGGATGATTTAGTGCGAGCTGGAGAGAGATGGGGGGCATCAGTCAACGAGACGTCACTCGTGGTGGATGGACTGTGCCGGGTAGTTCCCCCACCTTATGGATTTTTAGTGATATTCAGCGGAGAGGAGAGCAAAGCGATGGAGCCAAAGGACAGGCGAGAGGAATGGACAGAGAGTGTGGGGGCGAGGTGAGGGAGAGAGGAAGGAGAGAATGTGACAAGGTCACGGAGGAGGTAAAGTAGCCAGAGCGAGAGAAAGAGGGGGATGGAGGGATGGAGGATGAGACAGAGGGGGAGAAAAAAGGAGAAGAGGGAGGCGAGCAAAAGAAGAAAAAACATGTTTCACTTCACACTGCTGAGTGGCAGGGCAGCATCCTCTGACTTAACCAATGGACTAACACCCCATGTAAAACCTGTCGGTGTGTGTGAAAAACAAGCAGCCCAAATGTTAAAATGTGACTCTTAGATATGAGTTTTGTTCAATAACTTGTATTAAGGTTGTCTCCAACAAACTTCATTATTCACAGTAGGGCAGGCTAGAGCAGGACAGTATATTTTGAGAGATATTGTAGAAAAAAGAAATGAAAAAAATTACCCGGTACCAAAAGTGTAGTAAAAAGAAAACACATGGCATTACAAAGCGCATACAGTTTACCTGCTGTGGAAATTGGCAGTGTTATGTAAGAGTGGAGAATAAGAGCACTTTGTAGTGTAAATTGAATACCTGAGACAAGCAATTTGGGGAGGCCTCTTTTGGTTTTGGCTTTAGAAGGACATCAAATAATACAGTGATACACGCTTGCTACAAACATGTAGGACAAGAGTGAAAGGGTGAATACCTTTCAATATTTTGCAACCCAATTGCTTTTTCTCACAGTGGATATGTTGACGTGTCGAACGATGTGAATCATAACCGTTATCATGGATGTGTTTCATTTAGCCCTGATAATGTGCCTGCTCACTCACTGACATTGCCCACTTGTTCACCTAAATGTAAGCTAGTAGTGTAAATTAGCTGTCATTTTCCTTCTATGAAAAGTCGAGCTTTGTAGTGTAAGAAAGACAATGATAGCAATGATAATAGAGTGGAATCAGCACATTAAAATCATTATCCAACACACAATTTATTGCAGTTTATTACAGTTCATGATGACTGTAATGGCTCTTAAATGAGTCTTGAGTTAACATAAATGCGCATACAAACGAATCCTAACTGCAAGTATTTACTTTCTATTACTAAATTGGACATGGTGTAGTCTGTTAAAAACAAGGCACACCTAATCCACAAGAGTGGAGTATCTTTGCTGATTTGTCTTCATCTCTTTGAGTATTCCACATTTGGAATCCAGTCTCTGACTTGTCACTTTTATGATACTATCTGTCACATGGTTAATTAGCATTCTGTGTGTGCTGCCAAATGTTTTGTCATATATTGGATAGTGTGCCAGTGCACTAAAGCGCCTGAGAAAACAAATAAGAGATAATTTGATCCTTCCCGGAATCTTGTTCACCTAGTCTGTGGGCTCCTGCAGACTTTTGTCAACTAAATAGCGTTGCAAGTGTGCAAGATGCAAAAACATACAGATACAAATGTACAGTTGGTAGTTTGAATCAAAATGAAGTTCAAATTTGAATATGGTCATGGTCCGTGAAGGGATCATTGCTTCCCTCTGTCTGCTCCCTTTACGCCATTGGCCCAATTTGGTGTCACAGAACTGTAGAGATGTGGATTCGGAAAAAAGTTGAAGGCTGTGTTCAGATTAGGTTGATTAGATGTAAGATGTGTGTTGGGTTTAGTCCAGGTATGAGACTCGGAAGTATGGGGGAAGAAGTGTGGAAGGGGTCATTAACACCGCCCTCACTTGATGCCCATCGAATCATATCTTCAATCATATCCTCAGACAGCAATCTGGATTTAATTGTGGGCCGTATACAGAAAGATATTAGTCATACTCCAATGCACAGTTTTTGATTAGTTAAGCTGCAGAAGATCTGTGTTTCTAGACATAGAAAGGTAATTGACACTACTTCTGAAATGGACCAATATAAATAATGAGTATATTAAGTCTATTTTGTTGCTAATACTTTTGTACTTTTACTTGGGTCACATATTGATGCAGGACTTGTACTTGTAACAAAGTATTCCTTCCCTTTGTAACTTCTACTTTTACTGAAGTACAAGATCTCAGTACTTCTCACTTCTGCCTTTAACCTCTATTACAGTGCATGGCCTATAAGCAAGCACGTAAAATATGACTATGTTGTGTGTAAACCTCTTAATAAGTTACAATGGAGAAATTGGTCATATTGGTTTCCCCTCATGGCAATAAGGCTCACTTAATGCGGGATGTACATCTAATATCAGGATGGTACAAACAAAATAAATGGTTAAATGTTGGTTATCGTGAAAAGAGACAAAGACAATTTCACTAACTTTGGTGGACACCTGGTGTTTAAAGTTGGATGGAAAATGTGCATATAGTGCAACTTACTAAAAATATGCTCAGACAATAGTTTAGTAATATATTATAAAAAATAACTGTGAGCCATTTTAAAACACTGACCAAAGTTTGGCCTTTCAGACATTATTAAAAACCTTGTTGACTCCACAGGCATAGCCAGCTGGCCTCTCATTGAGAAAATACCCATTCCGAGATACAATGTGCAAAGGCAGAATGTATACTGTAGGTTGTAACTTGTAACTTTCTAAACATATCAATGAACCTGTGAAGAGTACTCACGAAGCTGAGTGGAGCCCTATTAAATATGCACACCCCCCCCCCCACACACACACACACACACAAACACATGCATACACATCACCTCTGGCAATGCTCGGGGCACACTGGGCATATTTCCTTGTAGTGTAACATGCTGTCCCATTCCCTCACACTTCCCTCGAGTACCTTGTGAGCTTTGGTGGGTGTGCGTTGGATTTTGGTGTTCTCCTTGTGAGACAGGGTTTCCACCTTGACAGGTCTGTGTGCCCTGTGGGGAGGGTGGCAGGGCAAGGGCTATTTATAAAGTAGGTACTCCAGAGAGATCAAGAGAGGAAGAGGCAGAGAGAAAGGGATTGTCTAATGAGGACAGGCTGTTAGGGGATGGGCTCTTTTTTCTGTTCATGTGTGTGTATGTGTGTGTGCGCGGGTACACAGATGGTCCTTCATGTGTGTACTGTACATTAATTGAACAACTTCAAACGCATCCTTCGTTGTCCCCCCACCACCACCTTCAAAGACCCATGGATCTATGTTAGCGGATCTGGGTCAAAGATGGTAGATAAACAGAGGCTCACACCACACACACACACACACACACACACCACACACACACACACACACACACACACACACACACACACACACACACACACACACACATACACACACACACACACACACACACACACACACACACACACACACACACACTCTTTATGCTTGTGAACAGTCATATTTCTCCTTTCTCATACACCCCAATGTTTACTCTCCGTCTTCTCATTAGCTGCACTCGTTCGTAAACCCCTCAGTTTATCCCTCCTTAATTTGTTCATATGTTCATAGAGAGACAGGCAGTGGGATCAAGTGATAAGGGGAGATGTGTGTGTCAGAATACCTTTATTCGTGTTACAGCAAGTAAAGAGCCAAATAAAGTTTAATATCAATCAAGAAGCATGCATACAAATATTCAAATATAGTGATCAATTTAGGTGAGGTCCTGCAGAGGGCACACATCTAACACACACACACACACACACACACACACACACACACACACACACACACACACACACACACACACACACACACAGGCGTGCCATTATTTCTGGTTGTTGGCGCTGGATGAACACCAGACGGATACAGTCTGCTCAGGCACAGTATTGCACTGTAATGACTAGATTCATGCATTTAGCACATGTTCCCACAGTATGTGCTTCTGTAAATACTTTATATGAATACAGATTTTACCACGTCAGTTATAGCAGTTTAAATGACTGGTTTATGTATTGCTCAGCACTTAACATGAATTCATTTTCTTTGCAATAATCTGACAGCCAGAGGGTATAACTAGAAACTTTTCAATATCCTCATGAAACTTTACCTAATGTTGTGTTTCAATGTGAAAACAAGGCATAGGCTAAGTTAGGCTAATGCTAACCTTTAGTGAATGAAGGAGAAAAGTGCAAACACAAATAGACAAAGTTAGTCAAATAAACTCTTAAGTATGTATTTTTTGATGTTGTGTTATCAACCGTCTAACAGAAGACGTGTTATGGAAGCTAAATAGCCCAGACATCTCAATTATAGTAGTGAATCAACAACAATGTTTTAGCCTGTAGTGTCTCACCCTTATTGAGGTACCAATATAGTTTTTGGCAACATTTGTGGACAGACACAAATGAGGACAGATGGATCATGGGTGACTCCTTCAGTCATTCCTGCAATCTGTCAGCTTCTCACTTGCTGTCACTCCCTCTGTCCTGCACCCCTGTCGTATTGAATGGTGTTCCTGTGCTATTGAAACTGATTGAATATCCCCATAATTAACTTTAGCCATTAGGGAGGATGCACACAATAACAAAGTGATTCTGATCAGATTCTGCTCCAGTTAGGCTATTAGGCCAGCCCAAACACATTTAGGAGATTTGGTTGAAAGCTGTGTCATAGATTTTCTCCCTGGCTCCCCCCTCCCTGCACTCTGATGTGGAGATTTTTGGCTGAGCTGGCACCTTTTGGCGCTTAATAAATTCCACACCAGGGAGTGCAGCTACATTAGAGGAGAAGCTGAAAATGCTTTCACCTCTTTGCTCATCTTACACCCCCTGGTCCAGCTCACTGCAGACACACACATTGATGCATTATGTGATTGTGAAAAGGATAGTTCTGTTTTATTCCATGTGGCTGCACCTCAGAAAGTGTTCACTGTGTTCATCATCTGTAATCGGACAAGATAACGCTTAGAGTGCAATGTCAGAGTTCCCCTCACAAGGTTGAAACACATCACAAAGTGTTTAAAAAGGCTTTAGAGCAGCATTTGAAAGACATACTTTCCACCTTCACTTAACTCAGGTAGTGGGGCACTCACTGTACGCCAAGCTAACATCTTTGAGCTAACATCTTTGAGCTAACATCTTTGAGCTAACACTGCTAATACTGTGTCCGGTAGATAGCTAACTTTCAACTACGGTCGTTTGGCAAGGTATTCAAAAGCCAAACCCTTTGGACTCATACTGCTCAAAATGGACAGATAAAGTTATTATATATCATAATTAATATTTTAACCTATTAGCTTTAAGCTAGGTCTGGCAGATTTGTATTGTAGGCTAGGGCCACCCTTATTATTAGCTTCCAGTTGATTCTGTTTGTCTCAGTCAAGGTTATACCCATTGTAAAATATTTGCACTTCATACCTAAACAAAGACTTGAATATTATTTTTAGTAGCTGTCTTACAGTCAAACCGGATGACACTGTGTGATATGTTTCAAACTAGAAATGTTTTCCACCTTCAGCTTGCATAATTATGTATGTATTCCTGTAACGTGCTTTTCAGGGACGTTTCTTAGCTCAATAGTGTTGACCATACAAAACACGTGGCTAAATACGTCTGAGACAACCTTGTCAAGACGTGGGAGTGATTTGATCACAATGCGTCTTGATGGTAGCTTACACTTGTCGGCTAATTACCTCCGTGCACTTGTGATCCTATCACCAAGTACCAAGTGTAAAGAGGGTTGGCCTTATGTGTAACAGTTAATGTTCTCTTTAGAAAAACTAGACAATAATATCCGACTGAGCTAAAAGAAGATGAGTTCCACTAGAGAAGCATGAAGGTTGAGTGCTACTGAGGAAAATTCCCCCTCTCTGAGAGATATCATAGTGGTTGAAACACAACTGAGTCATACTCGGTGTTGAAATGGAGGTAAGTCTGTATTCTTTACACTAAAGACAGTGTTGGGTTCAAGTTTACCATAGAAAGACTTATTTCAGGATAATTCCCACAGTTTAGGTATGTGCATTTGAGAGCATTGCAAGCTTTACCAATCTAAACCAACCAATCTTTCTATGGTTTGTTGATGAGGTTGTTTTCTCAACAACAGTTGCAAAGAAAGCAGAAAACCCCTGCTGCTTGTTTTTCTCGCTGCAAAGCCTGCGTCATCGCTCGTGCAACAAGAAACTACCCAGACTTGTGATAAATCTCCCGTCTCAAAAACAACTAAGTTGGTTACACCAACACTTAGAACTACTCAGCATTTTGAGCAGTCTGTGGGCATAATTTGTTCATCTTAAAACTCAAGAACACAATGTGTCTGGGGTCTGTTCTTTTTGTCATCCCGAAATGTCACACAGTAATCCTATGTTTATTCATTTGATTACTGATTTTAGGAGCTCAACCTTTGTTTGCCTAAAGAAAGCAAACTGTTCTTTCTCATATTCCCATATACAACTAAAATGTACTCATTAGTGAAATCGTATTGATTAATCACAAGGATTTAAGAGAGAAACCCAACATTTCCAATGATTTCACCCTTTTTTTAAGAGGTCAGTACGTATAATAATCTAGGATTATTTAGCCACGTAGCAGCATGTCTAGCTACTTTTTACAGATTATAATATTTGAACTTCTGGATGGATTGTTATGAAATTTGGTATCTCCATTCATTTTGCCCACTGGATGAGTCTGAACCACTTTGTTTATTCTATGATATTTCTTTTAGTGCTACTATTTGATCAAAATCAATTCTACTATCTGTTCATGCTAGATGGTGACCATAAGAAACATTCCTGCTAAACATTAGCATGTTAGCATCTTAATGTTATTATCTATAGTTAAAGCCTAAATATAATTTGGTCTAGAATGTTAAAGGAAAAAGATACAAATACATAATCCAGGCCTATCAGTTGTCCCACAAACCGGTAACGTGCAATGATAAATTGTACTACTGAATGCATATACTGTAGATTATAAATGTGGGCGCTGTATTAAATATAAATGTGTTTCCTTTGCATTAATGTTGTGCTCAAGGCCTACAAAATTCTGTTGCATAATGCAGAACGCCTTCCATTGTTTTTTAGCGAGATTCCCTATTTTGTGCCAAAAAATGTGATTTGAGGAAGAAGAAGAAGCTGTACCAACATGTTCCACAGATTCCCATTGTAATATTAAATTCAGATGCTTCATAATTTAAATATCTAAACCCCAGACAGCTTTGAGTCTTCCACCTTTTCATGCTCGCTTGAACCTCTCAAGTTTCTCTGAAAGCCAGAAGTGTTTCCCTTAAATTGGGCGCTTATCAAATAGTCAGTCGTCAGGTGCAAAAGACCTTCTTGGTTTGACTCTTCCTCTCTCTCCATCCCCTAACTGCCAAGTATAGTTTTCCCAAGTATCGTTCCTTCCCCAAGCTCTGCTGCTCTCCACTCTCTCATACCTGCCGTACTTTCACACCGCTCACACAATTTACGATGTTCACACTCCTTGTCTCTCTCTCTCTCTCTTTCACACACACCAGGAGCCTCAGTTTGACCTCAAACCAGAATTATAAATACACAGACATTGAGTTCATACATGTGTGCAAGCTTCACAAGAAAACAGTAGCTTTTTTTCAACTGAATCAGTTGTACTTTTTGTAGCACAGCACAGCACTGTACGGGGTCGTACAGTAGTACCAGACAGAACAGTTCAATGATGGAGGCGGATTAACCACATACTGACTGAGCCCTATTGTTTCCTTTTTTTTATAAATAAATATGAAGTCATAAGTAATTATTTTTCTGTCTTTTGTAGTGCAAGTACATATCAGTTGTAATCTGAATGGCAACAGTGGTTATACCATGTAGACCGAGAGAGAGAGAGAGAGAGAGAGAGAGAGAGAGAGAGAGAGAGAGAGAGAGAGAGAGAGAGAGAGAGAGAGAGAGAGAGATGAGAGAGAGAGAGAGAGAGAGAGAGAGAGAGAGAGAGAGAGCCAGGCCTAGTTTTTAGTTTGTGATCTAGGCCATTATCTGTGTTAGCACTGTGGGGCTCCAACAGGCTCTGTGGATCCTGCATAACAATACCTTTTTATGAGCCTGTATGTGTGTGTGTACCACTGTAGTCTCACTCACGCGTATGCGATCATGTGTGTTAACGCCATTGTGCCATACATGATGTACGCATGCGCCCCTGCGCCTCTGCCTTTTGTTTTCTTGCTACTGAGTTTGTTAAACCGCTCGTGTGCGCTTTCACAAGTGTGTCTTTGCATGTGTGTATGTGACTCCTCACGTGCAGCTGTGCGCTCCTGCTGTATCACCCCCGTCGTCAGTCAACCCCCCGCTCCAGCAGCGCCCTGGGGGCCTTCATTATGTAAGAAAGACATTACTGCAGAACAGAGGCAGAGAGGCAGAGAGACATTACTGCAGAACAGAGGCAGGCAGCCCTGATAACTCTGGCAACCCCTGCTTCAATACAACCCACTTAGGCCTTGTTAGAGATTTGGAGGGATAACTGGTCCGCTTTCAAATCTCCGCGCGTTCCTATGAAGCTGGTTATAATACAGGAAGGAATCCATATCTACAAAGTAACCGTTAACAATAATCTACTTTAATGGCAATATGACAATGCAATACAATCATTACAATACAACATGATATATTACAGTTATATTGCAATGCTTAAGGAGTAATGCCGGCTTACTCCTGCTCTAGTCCGCATACTACAGAGCTACTTTCACCCGAGGGCAGCATGTGAAGAAGAGGCCGAACGCCAGGGATCCACCGGATATATACCAGAGTAAGAAGGAGGGGTTTGGTGTTAGGTCAGCTGGTCATCTTTTCAGGTCATCTCATTGGGAGACGCAACGCAGCAGGAAACCCAACAGGCTCACTTTCCAACAAAAGGTCTCAAGGCCTGCATACCTACACCTCCCCCACAGAGCCATAAAACCCTGTTTACTCCAACCAGCCCAGAATGTTTATAGCCATTTGTAGTCCTTACATTTATGAAAGGATAAAACAGAGAAATCAATATAAAACACAAACACAGGTATTGTTTGAACAGTATTCACTTAACTGCTACTGTTGATAAGCACCAGAGAAACCCAAGGGACCTCTCTTAACATCACAAACACTGCAGCTAGATCTAAGTTGAATGCAAATCAGGACATGCTCTCTCCTTCCCCCATCTTCCTTTGTCCTCAAAAACACATGTCAACAGGCCCCAAATGCAGCTCACAGTTTTACCCAAATTATTCCCATTTTAAGCTTATCCATAGTTTGCTAACATGAATAAATACAAATATAACTCTACAGCCTCCATAACACACGTACATAAACGCAGACACACACACACACACACACACACACACACACACACACACACACACACACACACACACACACACCACACACACACACACACACACACACACACACACACACACACACGCACACACATGTAGACACACGCAGAGTCAAAGGCTGCAGCAGAGGTGTGATCATGGTAATGGTGAGGGTTGAGGGCCATTTTTGGGCATCACGATGAAGACGACAGAAAATCTCAATGAATCACATTCTGCATTATAATATATTTTCTTCTCTTTTCTTCTGCATTAACTCCTGTCATTCCCTCCATAATCAAACTTACCATTTATCCATACACCCATTCGAACTCTCCTCCACCTTCTTATCTTAAATATGTGCAAAATGCAATCCACCTTCCTTCCTGCATCATTCATTCTAATCTCTTTCCACATCTTCTCCTCACGTCCATCTCCTTCCTTATCATTTTCAACACTCCCCACCTCAACCTCCAGCGGTCCCCTTGCCCCTGGCCCACCGGCTCACCATGAAGGAGGTGTTTGACGCAGAGGGCCGGCCGCGGGTGGACCTGCTCAAAGCTCACCTTACCAAGGAGGGCCGACTGGAGGAAGCTGTGGCCCTGCGCATCATCGATGAGGGCGCCGCCATCCTGCGCCAGGAGCGCACCATGTTGGACATTGAGGCGCCAGTCACGGGTATGCTATACCAACCCAGTCTCATAAAAAAACGTGTAATAACTACGTTGGTCCACAACGTAGGACGTTGTATTTCTACAAAAACGCCTCTGAAATTGTAAAATCCCTACGTTTTTTTTCACCATTCATTCCAATGGCTGGCGTCTATGTCACGTGATCTTCACATTTCTCCCTGCAGAAGAAAAAAAACATGGCCGAACTTCGTTTTATTCTCGGTGTAAAATGCCTATTTTAAAGTTAGTTTGGCCATTAAAATGCGTTTTGATGTCATTTGATGTGAGAAATATGAGTTGTTATTTCAGATTATGTGTGCAGTGGATGTACATGATCTTTAGTTTGCTAGTTATTACGAAGATTACTACGTTTTCATTGTTACGAAGGTGGTTGCTAGGGACGCTGCTATCGATATTATTTCTGTTATGTTGTGTAACAGTTTAATGGTGTAATCTTTATTGCTACCCCCTTCCCCGTCAATGTATAGTGTTGGTCCACAGCGCAAACGTATTAGTTTAACAAAATCCGCATCTAAAATTGTGGCATAGATACGTTATTTTCCCCTGTGCAATTCCAGTCTCACATCTCACATCACATCGTCATAAACAAATACCGGAAACAGACCGAAATCACTTTATTCCGAGTGTGCTTGCTTTTCTCTTTGAAAGTCATCACATAACGGCATTGTAATACACGGTTCGGCTGCATTAAATATTACATATCTGCCGTAATTCTCTATTTATAGAACCCTGATGAGAAGACTTCTAGACAAACATGAGGAACTGCCGCCAACACTGAAAACGTGACATGGATCATAAATATATCAGCCATTAAACAACATCTTACATTTTTTTTCACACAATACGTCTCCTTGCAGTATCAACACTAATTCGGCGGACTTTTATATTTGATCCAATTGGTAGATAGGCTGTATTTACACCATAAAGGTGCACAGCTGATATAAAGGGACACCTAGTGGTTAAAGCATGTTATTGAATTTCATTATTTTTATCATTAGATATTAATAGGATCCCGATAAAGTATATTCATTACTCGTTATTCTCTACTAATAGTTAATTAAAGACTGTATATAATGATTATTTTGCACATCCCTTTCAAGATTTTCTAAGGTTTATTGACATATCATATACACAAACGGTGTAGTTATGCAATGAATGAAAAACTTTGTGTATACCTCCAGCAATGTTAACTATGTTGAAGCACTTATTTTAAACTGATATTATACATATGTATTATACTCTTATATAAGAGGTATGTAGATAGTATAAGAAATGTGCAGAATATGACAATTTAATGGTGGAGGTACACACATATTGATAGATGTCTTGTAATGCACTGTTGAGGAACCTGCGACCAAAGTTGTTCATCTCCGGCCTTGTCAGGTATTGAACAATCAATAAATAAAGAACACAGAATTATTAAATATAAAACACAGAATTTGTGTGATTATACTAAATGATTTACAAATAAACACCACTGCATATTTACTACTGTTACACATGCTGATGTAACGCAAATGTTTCCAACTTGGGATCAATAAAGTATATCTTATCTTAAGATGATCGATGGCTACTGCCATATTTGCTAAATGTGCCTCTGAACCTTGACAAGTGCATGTTTCAGGCTTATCAATTAAACAACAGGAGGGGTCACAAACATAAGACCAGCTGTTAAATAAAGCTCTTCTGACCTTAGCTGGCATGTGGGTAATGCTACCCATTATGGGCACAAGCAATTTTCACCCATTTATTAATTATATGTTTTACATTTGAGTGTTTCCTATCCCCTAAACCTCCAGGGATGTACACAGTTTAATACTGGCCACTTCTTATTATGGGAAATACGAAAACGTCTTTTAAAACTACAACTCCCAGTAGAGACGTGCCATAGAACATGTTGCGAACATGGTTGCGAAACACAATAGCCAGCATGTGTAGTTCTGGGGACGGGGTGGGGGAGGGGGGGACGGGGTGGACCCGTTCAAATCCAGTTTTGGACAGTCTGCCGTGGTTCCATCCCATTTCAAGTGCTGTTCGACGCTCGGCACACTCTCCAATCACAGAGCTTGAGGACTATCACGGGGTTTGTCAAGCGAAGCGGAGAGAATACTTACTTCCGGGTGTAATATTCTGTAAAGCAAATTAGCTGCTCCGACCCTCGGTCCTGACGGACTCCAACTTGTGTTTATTAATCAAACAAATAAATAAACACAAGGATAATTATGTGTTATTGTTGAGTAAATGGAGAATTGCACAGGGGAAAATAACGTATGCCACAATTTTAGATGCAGATTTTGTTAAACTAATAAGTTTGCGCTGTGGACCAACACTATACATTGACGGGGAAGGGGGTAGCAATAAAGATAACACCATTAAACAGTTACACAACATAACAGAAATAATATCGATAGCAGCATCCCTAGCAACCACCTTGGTGACAATGAAAACGTTGTATAGACACAATTTCCTGAAGTAATCTTCGTAATAACTAGCAAACTAAAGATCATGTACATCCACTGCACACATAATCTGAAATAACAACTCATATTTCTCGCATCAAATGACATCAAAACGCATTTTAATGGCCAAACTAACTTTAAAATAGGCATTTTACACCGAGAATAAAACGAAGTTCGGCCATATATTTTTTTTCTGCAGGGAGAAATTTGAAGATCACGTGACATAGACGCCTACCATTGGAATGAATGGTGAAAAAAAACGTAGGGATCTTACAATTTCAGAGGCGTTTTTGTAGAAATACTACGTCCTACGTTGTGGACCAACGTAGTTATTACACGTTTTTTTGTGAGACTGGGTTAGCTATACTGATGCAGAGTGGAATAACTGAGTGTGGACCAGTCTGTTCTCTGGTGAACAATAACAGGATATTTAGTAGAAAATTGGAACGCTAAAGCATTACAATTGGTACCACCGGTGCAGCAACCTGTTAGCTTAGCCTAGCTTAGCGTAAAGACTGAAGAATGTGGGAAAAAGCTAGCTCAGTTTTGTAACATCTATACATTTTTATAGAGAAAAACATCTAAAAACATTACTTTGCCATTGTAAGAGGTGCTGCACTATGTGCATTTTATTCGCGAAAGGAGCAGTACTTCCTGTAGCTTTAACAATGGTCTTATCCTGTTGCCTAGTAACTACTTCTGGCCAAGCAATATCAGCGGAAATACCTCCCGAACTGCAAGTGTTACACTTAAGACATTGTACGGATTAAACAAACAAGATATTTATATAAATATATAATAGTGTAATAGTATATAACTGTATATTTAAATGTTGCTACCTTTGGACAGAGGCAGGCTAACTCTTTGCACTTATAGGTTGCTGGCTATATTTTAAAGGTCACCTATCATGCTATTTAGGCAATAGCATAGGTCTCAGATATATACAAATATATAAAAAACATGTCTATGAAGTGTTTTGCTCAAAATACCAAACAGATCACCCATTCTAGTCATGCCTCATATCCCTTCATTTCAGCCCTGTTACTAAAGTGCTGATTCGGTGTATAAAGCGTTAAAAAAAGCTTGTTACACATGTTAGTGATGCTTGCTAATGTAAACAAAGACCATATTACGTCCAAAACACGTTGGGCATTGATTCTGATGGCAAATCTGGGTCAGCTTCATTGTACCCCCGTTTGTAGAGATTTGCAGAGGAAATTGATTGACTGAGAGATTGATTGAAAAGAGAGAGAGTTTTATTTTCTGACACTTTGTGAGTTCCCTGACACACCGGGGACACATATTTATGTATAACATACAAAAGTGCATTTTGCATGATAGGTCCCCTTTAATACTTACCTTACAAACAGGATACTGTTCATAAGTCTTCTCGTGTAACTCTTTATAAGAAAATCAATAAGCGTTTTTATCTACAATATTTCTTAAAAAACTGCCTTCAAAATTCCCATTGGGACTCAACGCACAATAATGCTACAATAGAGAGGGATGATACCCTCTTTAATGGTCACACATGCAGAGCACACAGCACACAGTGAAATTTGGCCTCTGCATTTAACCCATCCTAGTACCAGGAGTCTAGTAGGAGCAGTGGGCAGCTATTGTACAGCGCCCGGGGAGCAATGGGAGTGAGGCGGGTGTCCGGTGCCTTGCGCAAGGGCACCACGGCAGGGCAGGAGGTGAACTGGGACCTCTCCAAGTAGCAGTCCATACTCCATATTTTAGGTCTGGTCCGGGACTTGAACCGGCAACCCTACAGCTCCCAGTCCAGTGCTAGTGGAGCCTTGCAGCGGCCTTGCTCAGCCATTGACACAGCCTGGTTAATGTTTCTGTTTATCTCTGCATGTATGTGTGCTCGTTTATGCAAATGCGAGCGATGAGATAATTCTGTGTGGGAACATGGCTCGGCTTTCACAGGTACAGATCCCCGGAGACAAGGACAGGCAGACAGGCAGGCGGAGAGACAGTTGATCATAAGCTGCTTAGTGCAGAGCTTCACAAACCAGCCCATTCCCAATGAACAACATATTGATTAGTTTCCAAGTTTCTCCACGTCTACAGATTCTGACCTATGATTCTGACCCAGAATCATTTTTGCTTATAGATTTTTTGATATTAAACTACAGGAGAAGAGAGCAGGTTTCTGTAGGCAGGGTCTCTAAGCAGATGTAATGTCGAGGAGATGTACAAAACATTTCAAGCAGTCTCCCTAGAAATGCTCTAAGATAAGTCGAGTGAACGGACAGGTACTGTAGATGGAGGGCAGAAACGTGAACTGACAGGCTTTTAGGGAGTCACATGAAGTCTTCTGGGAGAATACTGAGGCAGGACTGAGGAGGCCGCCCGCTACAGCTCAATTTCACTCATGGCATTTTGCATTCGCAATTTCCAGTTCAAATTAGAGCGAATGCTAAGGAGAAGACACAAAAACAGACTGAAACATGGCAAGCAGATGGAGAGACAGACAGACAGACGTTGCAGGCCAGCCAGATGCAAAATAGCCTTTGTGAAATGGTTGCGGAGGGGAACTATGACATCAACTAAAAGTGAAAGGAGAGGCCAAACAGATGGTGAGAGAGGCGGATGGGAAGATGTATGCTGGCAGATCACACAGACAGAAAGTCCCGAAGACTTTCAAAATATTAAGTGTTGAGCATTTGAAGCCTGATATGAATCCAATACTCCTGGATGTGACTTGGAACAATTATGTAGGGAAACATATTGTTACACTGCCATTACATGATTTATGTAACACAACAGTAATTCATAGTATTGAGGTCAGAACTAGAAAATGTTTCATTATCACTCAAACTGCCAATTACGTTCTTAATGATTGTTTTGTTAATTTTAACTAGCAGTGCCCATTTGGCAAATATTTTGGCATCCAGTATATTTCTCAAGAACTGCTCAGCCAAACAACTTCACACTGGACCAAGAGCGAAGTTAATCGTATACGACTGCCAGAGAAAATCGAAAGGATCCATTTAGTTAGATATCTAAAATATGCCTATCCAAGAACCAAAACATTTAACTGTATTATTTGTTCCAAATAAAGAGCCCATCATAATCAGTATATTAACTAGACAAAGAAAAGCAACAAATATGCCCTTCTTAGACGCTGAAATAAGCACATTTCTTATCTTCTCTCTTTGAAATGTGACTCAAATGACCAATCACAATACAATAGCTGCCTGTTACATTTCTGTCAATCGAATAATCAGTTAATCAAGTGCTTTATTTATATATAATATAGATATCGTAAACATTTGTGACTTTTTTCGAATATAAATCAATATAGATACTAGCAGTGAAATCCCTGGTGCCTTCTTTTATTGACAGGTTGTATTTAAACAAAGACTTCAAATGATGGTAGTAGATTCTTTCAGGAGGATATTTGTATCCCTTATTGTCGTTTTATTTATTTTTCATCAGGCAGGTGAGTGATGTTTCTAGATCAGCAGACAGGAAGGTTTTACCTCTGCAGATGCAAATCAGGCCATATGGAGCACTGAAGCAAAGATGGTCCCTCTAACCCTAACCCAGCTGAAAACTCCTGTACCTATGATTCTAACATCGCTGTGTGCTGTTTTCACAGTGTGTGGAGATATCCACGGCCAGTTCTTCGACCTGATGAAGCTGTTTGAGGTGGGAGGTTCTCCTGCCAACACGCGCTACCTCTTCCTGGGGGACTATGTGGACAGGGGCTACTTCAGTATCGAGGTGAGGATGGACCATTTATTGGATGTGTATTCACTCAAAAATTCTGTACGCTCATTCTACTTTGTATAAAATAAGCCTACAACTAAATCAATGTCCAATACATTGCCCTGAATTATGTAGTACAGTTTTTAAAGGCAAGGTTTATTTCCCTATGTAATGTATAATAAATGTACAAAAGGTACTTGAGATTAAATTCATGGATCATTCAAGCTCAGTAATCAGTAACAAGACTGTAATAGGCTGCTTACTGAAATATGTATGGGAACTGAACAGAGACGGTATATCCAGCGGGCTGTTAGTACATTTGATTCTGTAAAATGGACGCGAGTGCAATAGGTTATTTTTGTGATGCCTTAGCCTGGCGGATATGCACCACAGATCAGGAGTGTGACTTGATTCCATAATAAGACAACATATGCATGGGTGCCTGGTTATGTTTTAAAATGAGAGAGCAAAAAGATAAATGGTAATTGGCAAGGGGTCTGGGGTTCCTCAGGCAGAACAATAAAATCAAAGTTACAATTAATTCCTGTATTTCTTTCCAACTTATCTCCTGGGTTAAACATCAACTGCATCCCAAATAATACAATCAACAGAGTTATTGGAAAAGATGAATAGCCACATTACTTTGGTTTAGCTTCTTTATGAACGTCCCATCTTTATAGCCGAATCCTGTCGGATCAACAAGCTAGCGTTAGAGTGTGGCTAGCAAAGTTAGCTAACGTTAACACGCAAACCAGTTCACACTTTGAACTGAATGAAAGTGTGGCTATAGTCCAAGCAGTTTCACGTATTTTGATTCTATATTTTGCTATGTTCTATTTTAAATACACCGTTAAGCTAAGTGGTTTCAGATGTTTTAAACAATCAGACCCTTGTGGGAATGGACTCCTATGAGTCCATGGTGAACGTTATAGCTTATTTAGCCACTTAGCTACCATGCAATGAGGGATTTATCATTGACATGGGAGGGGACAAAATGTAGGTCACCTTCGTAACACACTTCAAGGGCATAGACGGGGGAATTAATCATCATTATGGAGAATGCTGTGTAATTGTAAAAGAGCACCCTCTGAGCCATTTGTAAGAGACTAAGTGAAAACATGTGTGAACGTTAATTTGAATGCTTCTTGCCAAAAATCCTCTTCATGTCTATCTTTAGACTTTGTTAAGGATGCATTCACTTTTAGCTCAATTGATTGGGCAGTGGAGGGTTCATTCAGAGATTCCTTGTAATGTCTCCTCCATTATGATTCTCTGTCTCATTTAGAATTTCCAGTTTACATTTAATGACGAGAACTGAAAGTTAATTGACATCTGACTCTGAATAGATGTTTACTTTTTACCATATATTATTTCCCTGGTCATCGGAAAAATTATATTCCTACCGTGCTAGTATGACTGGTCCTTTAGCCAGGCAATATAATAAATGATATATATGTTTCCAAAATATGTAATTTTCTTACTTTGTTACAAATAGTTTGTATACTACTAAGCTCTATAAAGGTACCCAACATTATGAAATAGCTTTTTATTTTGGTAAGTTTAATAATGTTGTTGTTAATGTGAACTGCTTAACTCTAACCAGTTTGAATGCTTTCTCTTTTTTTTAGTGTGTGTTATACCTATGGTCACTGAAATCCCTCTACCCAAAGACGCTCTTTCTTCTACGGGGAAATCATGAATGTAGACATCTGACAGAATATTTCACCTTCAAACAAGAATGTGAGTAACTCTTTCCTCCTAATGTGCACCTCCTCTCTCTGTTGTGAAAATGACCCTCCACCCCTCACATTCCTGTTATTAGTGCAAATGCTGTTTTTAACATGTAACTCAATGGGAGGAACTTTCCAATCTTCTTTTACCTACACCGTGCGCCAAATGCTACTCTTTCCACATACTTTCAGCTAGAGACTTAATTCCAACTTTTAAATGATCACAAGACATTCAGCTATAAAACGTATTTTTCAGATTTTTGATATCTTTTACACTTTTTGAGATATTTAACTTAGTTTGGAGCTTGGTAAAGAGGCCTTCTTCAGATTTTAACACGAGTGTGTATTGCGCAGCTCGTTAAGGCTTTGGCGTGATGTTACAGCTAGAGTGGAGGAGAGCTGGAAATTCGCCTTAATTTTACTCAAAGAGTTAGTTAAATACTCAGCTGGCAATATTTTTTAAGAAACATTTAAGGGGGCCTACGTGATATAATGCTGAACGACTAAAGTCCAGCTACATATCCCTGGCAAAAAAGTCACCATCCTCACCAATTAATGATGTTAGAAGAAATAAGTGTCGAGCTAGTTAGTCATATTCGAACAAAGGGAAAACCATGGATCAGACAGTTAACTCATGCATAACTTCATTTAGCTTCATAGGTTAGGTAATTGGAAGAGCAGGACAGTGATTGCTTTACTGTTCATATTTCTGTACAGCATGTTTCACACTCAGTGTAATAGGAGAGAAAGCTTTTAAAACGGAGACTTAAGGATGTGTTTTGCAAATGTAAAGATATCTCAGCTAACAAGTTTGGCTAGAGGTGCTGGTGTGTACAAATTCCACAAATGTAATTGTGGCTCTGGTAGCGATGTCTAATATTTTTGAGGTTCGAGTTTAGCTAACGGATATCCTTGGCTAACATTCCTCTTCTAAGCAATGGTCATTGTTTAAAGTGTGATTAGCATACTGCGAGAATGGAGTCAAGAGACAAACGGCTTTCACACCCTTCAACAAAATATCAAACTTCCCACAGCCCCATGCACATTGCTTCAGCATGTAGAGAAATTAAAAGCTACACCTGCATAGATGAACATGCCAAGCTGGGAGGCTTTTCAGGAATGGTTTAGCGAACAGTCACGTTGCAGATGTATTTCCTTTCATTCAACGTATCAAAACATTATTGACTGATCGTTTGAGCTCTAAAGATGTGTTTTCTTTAGTCTCCTCTTCCCTGTCCATCCTTCAAGCTGTATCTTCCCTTCTTTCCCACACTCCCTTCCATCTCTCTGCTCCTTCCTTATGTGTTACTCATTTTCCTCTCCATCCGTCCTCCATCTTTCCCTCCCTCGCACAGTCTCTCTGACTCTCCTCGCGTCCTGTCCGAGAGTAGGTGATTAACAGCAAATTAATTTGGCCCTTAATGATTGGCTCAGGGACTCACTCCTCTGTGTCTGATTGGCCAAGGGACAAGGAAGCTAATTTCCCCTGTTGCTTGTGGCAAATAGTGGTCGCCCTCAATTACCATCTGTGTGTGTGTGTGTGTGTGTGTGTGTGTGTGTGTGTGTGTGTGTGTGTGTGTGTGTGTGTGTGTGTGTGTGTGTGTGTGTGTGTGTGTGTGTGTGTGTGTGTGTGTGTGTGTGTGTGTGTGTGTGTGTGTGTGTGTGTGTGTGTGTGTGTGTGTGCAAGAGTATGTACTGTGACTGCATGCATGTGCGAGAGCGTCTCCATAAATGTTTAAGTGTCTGTCTGTGTTAAGAGCTGAAACCTGGTGGACTAGCAATAATGAGCTCTTGCTCTACACAAGGCAGATGGAGAGGTTGACAAACACACTCCTCACTGTCTCATACACACACACACACACACACACACACACGCACACACACACAAATGTTGGCTACTGTTCACTGCTACTCCACAATACTGGCTCTGATTTGCGTACGTGACATTCTCATGTCCTCACATTCATCTCATCTCCTTTCTATCTCTCCTTCTATTTCCTTTGTCGTCTCCTCTCTTCCTTTCACTGCTCTTAACCTTTCTTCCTTCTCCTGTCTCCTCCCATCAATCTCTCCTTCTCTCTTTATAAAATGATCATTCTCCTTTCCTCTCCTCCTCTCGCCTCCCAGCTCGCTCTCGTTCCAAAATCCACGCTTCTCTCTTCTTTATTTTTTCCCCTTCTATCACTCTCCTCCGATCTCCTTTGAGCTATTTTTAATCCTGTGATATTGTTTTGTGTCTATGTATTGTTACGCCCATGTGTGAAATGTAGTTTAAAGATGCTGATTGTTGGATGTCTTTATTGATATTCCTGTCAAATCAAAGGAGATTTTTCATAAAACTAAAAAATTCAGCCTCACAGTATGCTTCATGCTTTTATTTGGGTCAAATTTTGTTTACTGGAAAACAGAATTGTAGTCTTTAGACCCATGTGTCTGTAATACATTATAAACTGTAATATGAAGCATTTCTTCACAAATGTACATTTCGAACTCTGGGAAGAGGCATTTTAAAATCATCAGAGAGGAGAGAAACCGGTCATATGGGATTGCTGGAGAAGAGATGGTCGGATTCATTAATTACATGCTATGTGAAAATCCTACATGTTACCGCCTTTACACTCAAGTGAACTGAATGATGTTTTCAGAGGAATCGAACAAGTCTGTCTGAAGCCTTCAGATGACTGAGCTCTTTTGATCCGTCCATGTAAAAGCTCCATGTTCGTTTGTTCTCAGCAGTGTGTTTGTGTGCGATAAGTAACACTCACACTCCGGGTAACAGGGACTGACTGTACGTTTGCAGGGATGGTGGCTGTTCAAAGAATGTCGAAAACACATTCAGGCGCTCCTTTGTCTCAAGCCTTGAAATATTCTCCCCCTTCCCTGTAACCACCTGCAGGTAAGATCAAGTACTCGGAGCAGGTGTACGACTCCTGCATGGAGGCGTTTGATTGCCTGCCGCTGGCAGCCCTGATGAACCAGCAGTTCCTGTGTGTGCATGGGGGGCTTTCACCAGAGATCCACACGCTGGACGACATCAAGAAGGTATGAAAAGAGACACACACACACATTACATTTTGAGTTACACAACTCTACAAAGGCAATACACACGTCAAATTGAGTTAAAGAGGCCCTATTATGCTTTTGGGGGGTTTCCCTCTCCTCTAGTGTGTTGTATGGGTTTTTTGTGCATGTAAATTGTCTCCAAAGGCGAAAATCCTAAACCCCCCCCCCCTGCCTGAAACGCCTCCATTGGACTACTTTGTTTGCTTCAGTAACAGTGACATCACAATGTAACACTCACGCTTCTATTGGCTAGCGCTCCAACACATTGTGATAGGCTAAGGGATGGAACATCTCCACGCAGTTCACTAATGACAACAGAGCCGGCCAGCTAACCAATCAGAGCAGATTGGGCTCTGGTTTCAGACAGAGGGTGAAAAGAGGTGCTGCAGCAAAGGCAGTTTGAGACAACATATCACATTAGAAGCACAACATTTCACCTATAATTAATACATTATTGTAGGTGTTAGTACGGTGGACGACTACTGCAAACGTTTCATAATTGTGAGTGTTTTGTCAGTATATTTGAACTGACTAGGTTAGCGATGTTAGCTAGCTAGCTCAGAGTAGATCTGCAATGATATCCTGAGGAAACATGCGATCACATTGTAAAACAAGCCAATACAATTTTCCCTTTAGGTACTTTTCTAGTCACAGTTGGCCATCTATAAAATACTCTTAACAGAGCACTTGTTGAAGTTAAGAATATTTTATAGGGGCTACTAAAAAGTGATGCACACAACTGGGACCCAGTTGTGTGCATCACTTTTTAGTAGCCTCTCGTTTCCGTCGTGTTTTGAGCTTCTTGCAGCTTTTTTTATTTGCAGCATTTAGTCTTTGCAGCGTTTTGTTTATATTGTGCTTTCAGTAAACCGTACGCATGTTTCATCAACTTGGCGTTTTTATAAATGCTGCGCATGTGTCAAGTTGGTGAAGATGTTTCTTTGGCACATTTGTGTTTTTATATTTGCATCGTTTTTTAAACTGCAGTGTTTTGGGCCGTAGTAGCGTGTTCGACCCTGTCGGCCACCGTGAAACAGGGCTTCATATGAAAGCATTACAACTTTTCTTACTGTGACACAGTTTGCCTGCCAGAATTAAAAACATTTTTTATCACCTTTATTGCCTCGGTTTTAACTGCTTTATACACAGAACCTACATGTATCACTCCCCTTATTGCTTGGAAAATAATAACGTTAACGAAGATATAACACCTTGGAGCGCTGACACACACACACACACCAACAGATCTTCATAAACCACATGTACTGTCAATGCAGAGAACCCATAGGAAACCAGTGGATACAGTACAGCTGCACTTATACAGTTCACAGTCAAACTGAAAACAAAGACACACACATGAGGACACACACCTCCTCATCTAATGGCAGTGTTTCCATGGTGAATCTGCTGGTGTGACATCTTCTCCCTCCTATGTGGTGAGGGTTGCCATGGAGATGCTCTGCTCTGACAGTATGTGTTTGTGTGTGTTTGCTTTCCTTTCTCTTCTCAATGTATCCGATGTGTGCTGGTACATTTGTGTGCACACTTTTGAAAATGTTACGTTCTTTTTTGGGTCAATGTATTTTTATGTGTGGAGCTTTTGTGTAAGCTTATATTTGTGTGTGTCTCCGTGTGTGTGTGTTCCTTGTATGTCCTAGTTGGACCGATTCAAGGAGCCCCCGGCGTTTGGGCCCATGTGCGACCTGCTGTGGGCCGACCCCCTGGAAGACTTTGGCAACGAGAAGACCCAGGAGTACTTTGGCCACAACACAGTGAGAGGCTGCTCCTATTTCTACAGGTACAGGACACAATTACTCCTCACAAGGACCAACAAAAGGAATCGTGTCATAAGAGTTTATTTTGGAAGCATTGAATGGGAGCGAAGAGAATGGATCCCTGTGCTTGTAAAACTCAGAGATGGGAACTAATCTGATAGCCAAACAAGCCAGAATAAATGCAATATCTATTGAAATTAGCAGCTGGAACGTGCAGCCAGAAATAAGACTGATCCTCGAATGTGCTCATGCCGGCTCATTCCATTTTTTTAATGATCTGGGCACCTTGTGTTTGCATTAGCGTTGTGTGACTTTCCTTTATAATGTATTTGTATTGGTCAGAGGATTTACATAAGACAATTACAAATACTAAGAACTCACACCTGATTTGCCATTTTTACTTTGATCAATATCTATTAGTTGGCGTTTCTTCAACATGCCTATAGCTTCCTGTGAATCCAGGTCAAATGCTGGAAGAGTTCATACGAAGAGGCAAACCACAAATGTGCAAGAAATGTCCACAGGTTAAAAGGAATCAAAGAATAACTACAATACATTTAAAACTAAAATCCAGTACTGACAGACAACATTTGTTTAGATTTACGATCAATCTCAGCTCTGTGTCTTTTCTTTCAACAAACTTGATGTTACTCACAGACATGGTATTCCTTAATGACTTTAAAGAGACGTTTGCATATGAATGCAGAATCTGTAAATAATGGTATCAGAAAAAATTAAATATAGTGAGTGCTTACATGAAAGAAACCAGCAAGCACAAATATAAAAAAAAGTCCAAGACATCAAGACATCTCTGTTATCTACAGGAGTAGTTTACTTTTTGTTTACACTTTGATCAATTGGATCAAGAAAAATTAGAATGACACTGGAAATATATAAAAAAACACTTTTGCAATTATAAAAATAACATTTTCAAGTAAAAATACAGCAGGATCCTCCCTGTTGGCATCAGTTGTTGCTGGGAGATGTGGATCTAATAAGTTTGATGGACTTCAGTGTATTGCCGTGTGATGTTGATGAGAAAAGAGACGGTAACTCCACAGATCCAATAACAATCACTGGGATGTGTACAAGAGACAGGAGATCTCTGCCATTTTTACACACACACACACACACACACACACACACACACACACACACACACACACACACACTCACACACACACACACACACACACACACACACACACACACACACACACACACACACACACACTCACACACACACACACACACACTCACACACACACACACACACACACACACACACACACACACACACACACACACACACACACACACACACACGCACACACATTCAGTGTACGAACAAACAGATTCACACACACTGTTGGGTTTCATGAAACGATATCCCACAATCCCCAGGGAGACTGCACAGTTCTGTTGCTATGACGACTGGATACTACTGCCAGATATGGAGTGATATTAAGATACAGTGAGAGGAAGAGGGAGAGTAACACGGAAAGGGTGGAGTTGGTGGTAGGGGAGAAAGATGAAAGATGGAAATAAAGAAACAAAAATGGAGGAATGCAAAGACGCGGAGCTGAGAGCAGTTGGAAGTGTTGATGTGCAGAGTGTTTGAGAGTGTGTGTGAGACTGAGTGTTATGACATGTTGTCTGTCAGTGGTTTTCTATGTTTAGCAGACACAGCATCAATTGACCGACTCCTGTACACTCTGCCCCCCCAGCACCCAGGGGCCATGAGCTCAGGCCTGCCTCGTGCTCTGATGCCCCCTGCTGCTCACACTTAGACATGACCTTAGCAAGCAAGAGGCCCACTCTTCTCCCACTGCTGGACTTTAAATACTTTAAATACCATCTGTTTAGTGGTTTACCCCAGTGTTCATATATTAACACATGACATTTTGGCTGTGTAAGGTGATTTTTACTAGATATTTGTATATATATCTCGATCAGTGAATTGATTGAGATTCACTTTATCAGTATTGAAGTGCACAGTAGATGTTTTTGTTGTGCCTTTGTTGTAGAAAATTGTGTGAGAAGTGCGAGACAGAAGAAATTACACATTGCAAAGGGTCCCAGGCTGGACCAAGCTGGTGTAAATGGGCTGCAAGTTCCAAGTGAACTATACGGAGACCCTAGACGTATATTTTTTATATCTTGAGATGGATAAATACGTTCTGTCAAAATATTGCAAACTTGTTTTCCGTATTTTTACTTCCGTACATATTTTGCAAAGGCTGAACATTACCAATGTCCAACTATCCCTTAGCAAATGTGCCATTAAAAGTGACTTCTTGTTTCTCTGCTACTTTTGACTTCTAGGTCACTAGATCTCAATGGGCAAGGGTTTACTTTTTACTCCACTACTTACGGCAGCCGACAAATGCCAAAGCGCTACAACGTTCCAAAACCCTTCCATTTGTAATATCTTTGAAACGGCAGCTTGTTTCTCCTAATGGAAGTGTTTTGGGCGCATTGTCACGTGCGTTGTCACGCCAATAACCAATATATCATGATCATAATAATATGTTTGGAAATGGGCTATTCATTATAACAAGTACTTTCACTTTTGGTATTTTGAGTAATGTTGAGGCTAAGACTTGTATGCTTTCACTAAACAAGGTTTTAAATAGGACTTTAACTGTACTGCAGTATTTCTAACCTGACTCTAAGTTAAAGACCTGTGTACTTCTTCCACCTTCACTCCACTTCAGATGCTCTTATTTGCTCTCACTTTCTCTTTCTGTCCACAGTTACCCGGCAGTGTGTGAGTTCCTACAGACCAACAACCTGCTGTCAATCATCAGAGCGCATGAAGCACAGGATGCTGGGTAAGCTGACGGACTGTCAGTCCTTTCCTTGGCTTAAAAGAGAGCACCACTTCATTTAAAGGGCTTACCTTGACATTTCATGTTCCTAGCTGTTACTGTTTGGCACTTTAAACTTAAATTCACCCTTAAAATGTGTCATTACCATTTTTAGAGTATGTATGAAGGAGAGCACCACATGAACAGCTCACAGAAACAGAATGTAAGGTTTGCCCCACAGGGGTAAATGAAGCACACTGACCCACAGATCTAAGCTTCACTTTTAGACAACTGAACGACTTCATACAATGAAATGAGCAGCCGTGTAGAGACACAACTAAATCCAAGCAAGTACATTATGTGTTCCCACAGAAAAAATGATAAAACAAAGTGTACACTTGTAACAGTATGCATACTAATAACACTTCCCGCTTCTTGTGGACAAAGAAACGCCTCAGACAACGAGATGACACAATGACTTTCCTGCAGACCTTAGTGTCTCTCTGTGATTCATTTACCTGTAACATAATATACATACTGGATCACAGCCAAAGAAAAATGTCAATTCTTCTGTGCAGGCAGCCAATCAGGAGACTGGTTGATTTAGAGCAATTACTTTGTCTTGATTTGATTGGTTCATCAGACACAGTGTACAGTGGCCTGCTGTGGACAAATGTTGTAAGTGGAATTAAGATCTAAATTAGAACCAGCCATGTGTTTATGACATTAATTAGGTTTCCATGTAAAACAATAACAGTATAAGCCCTTATTCCAAAATAAATGATATTGCTTTAAAGCTGTTTTGATGGATAATGCATAACATTCCATATTTCATTTTAAGTGCTGAGTATGTCCAGAGAACTCCTCAATATTGTCAATTTTTTTGAATAATTGTGTAATAATTGTGTGCATTTTAGGGTAGTCATGGATTGATTATTGTCATTTGTTGAAATACCGGTTAAAGAGAATTAACATATTTATCAAGGCCAAGCAGGACACTGAAACACCATAATAAAAGGCAATAGGTAAATTGCTATAATAAAAAATCTGCTTCCAGCTACTTTGTATTTGTGTATAATAACCAACTTTCTTGATTACTGATGAATTTGGTAATTAGATTGTCCTCAAGGGAGGAAGCTTGTGTGCTTTGTTTGTGGGTACAAATAAAATATGAGCTTCTTTGTATGCATACAAAGTATGTGCACCCACACCTTTTTTTTTAATATGACTAAGTCACTATATCTGGGCCTAATTGAAAATGTCTGCTTTGAGCTGTAAGCTTCACTGACTGTCCCTCAGCTCTGCTTTACGTTGTCATTTTGCCCACACAGCTTTCCTTCATTTAGTTTTTAAATGCGTGGCTGTCTCGCCATAAACCAGTCTCTGTCTGGTTTTAAAGACCTCTGAAGCGAATCCTCCGTTTTGTTATCCTCAACAACATGTTTATTTTATTTCAGCAGCTATAACGTGGGCGGTGTGTTTGTCTCTCTGTCCTCAGGTATCGTATGTACAGGAAGAGTCAGACTACAGGTTTCCCCGCTCTCATCACAATCTTCTCTGCTCCAAACTACCTGGATGTCTACAACAACAAAGGTCTGACACGGACATGCACAAATACACACAAAAAACTGAAGCGGAACAATTATTTTAGACTCAACAGAGTGTTAGTCTGCATCCAATTCACTATTAAAAACGTCTGTTGGGGAACTTGAAGGAAAATATTTTAAATGATTTTTTTTATCTGAATAATGTTGTTTGTCTAACATGATATTTCATGATACATGTGTGTGTGTGTGTGTGTGTGTGTGTGTGTGTGTGTGTGTGTGTGTGTGTGTGTGTGTGTGTGTGTGTGTGTGTGTGTGTGTGTGTGTGTGTGTGTGTGTGTGTGTGTGTGTGTGTGTGTGTGTGTGTGTGTGTGTGTGTCTAGCGGCGGTGCTGAAGTATGAGAACAACGTGATGAACATCCGTCAGTTCAACTGCTCTCCTCACCCCTACTGGCTGCCCAACTTCATGGACGTCTTCACCTGGTCGCTGCCTTTCGTGGGAGAGAAGGGTATCACAAGCACGCACATATTCCTTATTTAGACTTTTCCACATACAGTGCGCTATTATTAAAAGATCATAAGGTCAGTGATTTACTGTAAAGGAACATTACTTATGGTTTGGAGAATCCAGTCGTTCACTAAGGTTAGGCGTGTTTTGCCTGCACATTGGCATTGTTAAACCTAACACACAAAAATGTAGGATTTAAATGTTTAGCTTATTTTAAACTAATGAATTTCTTGCTCTTATTAATTCATTTCTTTATAGTTAATTGTACTTTTTGTATTTCCCTTTGGATTAAAGCATCGGCTAAGTGAAATGTAATATAAACCATAAAAACCTAATTCAGGTTAATGTATGCCTTTTTCAGCAAAGAGAGCACATCATCTCACATGAAGTGCTCTACAAATAGCAGCTGTAGTGGATCAGCTTGCATGTATTCAATGAACTGAGAGAGAGAAGAGTGATTTTCTTCCCTCTGACCAATTAGCAAACAAAGTTAAAGTAAAAAAAAAAAAGTTGAAGGATTTCTATAAAGACTTAGTTTTAATGGCATGCTTATGTACTATGGTTCTAGTACCACCATAATATTCTCTAAAAATAGCAATTATATCAGCTTAAAATGGTGCACAACCCCTACTTATAGGATTAGGGGGTCTTGGGCAACCAGATTTGAGGAATTTTAAGTTTTTATAGACTGTAGAGAAATGACAGGAAATGAGGGGAGAGGGAGACAGATAGGGAATGCTGCATCTCATGACACCTATGCCAACAGCTTGCAACTATGGGGTGGTAAAGTGTGTGTGTGTGTGTGTTTCTCTTTGTGTGTGTCCTGCAGTGACTGAAATGCTGGTCAACGTCCTAAGTATCTGCTCCGACGACGAACTCATGAACGACGGAGAGGAGATCTTCGATGGTAAGAAACACTGACATTAAAGCAAAATGATTCAAACCAGTCAGTGTGAAAACAAACATAACTGAAACATATTTCGCGAATTGCAAATATATTTTGGGAATTTTTCTTTTGTGATAAATGATCTTAATGAGTTGGTTTTTGACTCTTTGCAGCCAGTGCAGCAGCAGCCAGGAAAGAGGTGATCAAAAACAAGATCCGAGCCATCGGGAAGATGGCTAAAATGTTCTCTGTTCTACGGTGGGTTGAGCTCTGCCTGTTCTTACTGTATGTGTTGCGGGGGGGGGGGGGGGGGGGGGGGGGTTTGTTCTGTTCGGAAAATATTGAGAAAGATAGGTAAAAAAACAAAACAGCAAATCTTCCCATTTAAGAAGTTGAAATGTAAGTTTCATATTTAAATTAATATTATTATTATTTATTTTTTTATTTTTTAAAGGACTCTTTTAAGTCAATATGTTTTGTGCAATATTTTTATTTGGAAAGTAATTTAAAGGGGCCCTATTGTGCTTTTTGGGGTTTTCCCATTCCTGTAGTGTGTCATAAAGGTTTTGTGCATGTACTGTAAATGGTGTGCAAAGACTTAAATCCCATAGTTACTCTGTCAGATCAATGTAGTCCATTACACATTTCCCCCTGAGATGTATTGGAGTATAAATACAAGGTGGCATGAAAAGAAAATGGACTGAAGTTAAGTATATGTCATTTAAAATTGTATTTAGTTTCAGTACTTGAGTAAATGTGCTCAGTTGCAACCCACAGGTGTGAGTGGGTCAGTGAGTGTGTGTGTGTGTGTGTGTGTGTGTGTGTGTGTGTGTGTGTGTGTGTGTGTTTCACTATGCCTTTAAATCAGAATACCTTTATTAGTCCCACAGAGGGGAAATGTACATTGTTACAGCAGAAAAGAGCCAAAGACAGCTTAATGTTACCTAAATCCTGTACTTCCCATAACTTTTTAAATCAAGATTCCCCAGATTGTAACTGTAAATATTCAGCGGTTTAACCCACAAGCATGTGTGTTTGCAGGTGCACAACGAAGGGAAGTGTGTAATGCTGTAATCCTGTAAATGTCTCTTTCTATCCACACACACACACACACACACACACACACACACACACACACACACACACACACACACACACACACACACACACACCTGCACCACACTCACACCCTGTGTCTGTCCGTCTCTCAGGGAGGAGAGTGAGAACGTGTTGACCCTGAAGGGACTGACTCCTACAGGCATGCTGCCCAGCGGCGTGCTCTCTGGGGGAAAACAAACCCTGCAGAGCGGTAAGTGTTTAACACACACACACACACACACACACACACACACACACACACACACACACACACACACACACACACACACACACTCAACTCTGGATCCAGCTTAAAAAACAGAAAACACACACAATTACACACACAAACAGTTCAAATGTCTACCCTGGACAATTCTCTGCTGCTCTCCTCTCATCCTTCTGCCTCACTAACTCGCTCACTCTCTGCACCTCACCTCACCGGCGCTGAAGATGCTAACAGCCTGCTGGGTGTGTGTGTGGGAATAAAAGATAGAAAGAAATGAGAGACAGGCAAAGTGTGTGTGAGCTAACACCAGCTATTGCTAACACCAGGTGCCCTCTGACAGGCCCCGCCTCACACAAGCCGGAAATGAGTTGCTTATATGCGTATGCCAACACAGATTGCACCAACATGAATCAATAGGGAACTAGGTTCAATTGATGATCAGTTGTACATAAATAAATACAGATAGATTTCTACTTTATTCTCAGAATCAGAAGCAGAAATGTTGTATTTGTCCAACAGCAGGGCCATTAGCAAAGGAGACCGTAAACAGATAACAAGGCAAAGTTAAATCAATAGTTAACATTGCACACAAGCACATATCATGTAAACATATCCAAAGTTAAGACATTAGTGGCAGCATTATCAAAGTAAATCAACACACACAAGTAGTGAAGTAGCAGCGAGTAATACCATTTACAAATTGTATTTAAATAATTAATAATCTAATATTCATCGGTTTTTTTCTGAATATACTCCCCTTCTGTTTCCCTGCTATGTTGCTTTTAACAAAGCAGTATTTTGCCTTCGATTCAAAGCAGTTAGTCGCAAGGTAAACAGTACATGTCAGGAGGAAGAGAACGCAAGGCAAAATAATGTTCCTCAAACAGGAGAAGTTATACTTTAACTATCTTCGATATATCACTCTAATGACACTTTAATCATCTGCTTGATTCAGGTCTTGTTGAGTGTTTGACGAACCAAAGTAGCCAGTGTTCTTTTGACAACCTTTACGTGATGTTTTAAAGGCCACACACAGCCATGTGACACGATTGCATTTACACGCAACTGCAAAAGAAGCATGTTTCAGCCTTCACTCCTCTCTTCTTCTTCCTCTTCTTCTCTTCTTCTCTTCTTTCTTTGGTCTTCTCTCTTGCCTGGGCCATCTTGTCTCTATCCTTCTTTCTCTTCTCTTCTCCTCGCCCATCCTTCAGCTACCATTGAGGCCATTGAAGCCATCGAGACAGTTAAGGACGCTGAAGGTAAAATCCCATTCATTTCACTCAATTGTGTAAGTTGTGTGTGCATACATGTGTGAAGCATGGCTGCGCTCCGAGCCATCCATGTTCATGAGGTCATAGATCTTTCTTACCCATGATGCACTTAACTCTTCTACCCACATCACAACAA
This sequence comes from Gymnodraco acuticeps, assembly GCF_902827175.1. Taxonomy (NCBI): domain Eukaryota; kingdom Metazoa; phylum Chordata; class Actinopteri; order Perciformes; family Bathydraconidae; genus Gymnodraco; species Gymnodraco acuticeps. The sequence goes on from NW_022991713.1 coordinate 408,577, forward strand.
AGCCTTAAAACATCGCACGCTAAAGCCACCACATTACAAAGCATCCACATACTCTTCTCATGCTACACACACACACACACACACACACACACACACACACACACACACACACACACACACACACACACACACACACACACACACCACACACACACACACACACACACACACACACACACACACACACACACATCACACCCAACGTTTTCTTACACTAACACACAAGAAGAGTGGGTGTGTGTGAAGGTCATCTGTTATAGTCTTCAGTGTGTTACAGTCTTTTCTTTATATTTTAAAGGTTCTGTATTTCTATAAAATATTAACATGGATTCAATCTGTTTCTCTGAACAAGAGTCACCTGTAATGATGAAAATAATTAAGGCAAAGTGTTAAAGGGATAGTTCACCGCAAAATCTAACACATGTTAGCTAAACCATTTTCTATGAATTGTTGGTTGGGTCAGCAACAGCAATGTCTCTCACCACAAATCATGACCCAGTAATAAGATCAAGATAGACCTTGTTTCGAGTAGTTTTATGAAGGCAGTATTTTTCTTTCTACTCAAATACACCCTAACACCGAATGTCTGTGCAGAATAAAGCGTACATCTACTCATAGAAGAAAAGGCTCATGCTCATTGGTTGGCTGGTATAAAGAAATAAGTTCCTACGAAATGGGATAGAGTGGTGCGGTGATGGCGTACTTTTGTAGGCCGACCCGAAATGTTGCATCGCAAAGGTTTCCTCGACAAAAAGCAACAATATTTTCCCATTGGATTTCGGTGTATTGCAGAAAATAAGAAACACACATTTATGATATTTAACACGTTTTGTTCAGCAGGATTATCTCTACATAATAACGCAACTTTTTTGAAGCGTAAATTCAATCGGCAAGTAAAAAGTTAACTCTAGGCTATAATCGAGCTACATCACAGTCTCATGGCTGCGCATCATCACTGCTAAGCTAAAGGCGGATGTGTCAACTTTTAGTAGTCTCTTTTTGTCACTAGCATCTGCTGTTTTTATGAAATATAGAAGCTTCAGGCATTCACAAGTGGGGTATTTACTGACTTATTTTATGTCGGAGAACAAAACATAAACCTTTTAGACTTATCTTAACCTTGGACCTTATTTCAGAATTCTAAACATGTCAGTGGTCAAATGCTAAGTTGTTTCCGGATTTTAGGACTCGCTTCTGCAATTCTCTATTATCAAGAGGAATAAGTCATGATTTATGGAAAGAGACATTGCTGTTGCTGCACAAGCAAAGTGCCTTATAGTTCCATTATAACAGAGAGAAGGAAGACATCTCCATGCTATCTCCAACCACATTGCAGATCTGAACAAACTATCTATAGAGATAAATAAAAAAACAACAGGTAAAAATGTAACATATTTATTTTTGATACTGAGGTATTTTAAGTAAAAATTACAAAACCAGTTTTAAAACCAGGCCTTTAAACTTTACCTGTGTTAAAAACTCTTTCACTGGGCTTCGACAATATCCAATGGCTTACTTGGGCAAATGATCACATGACCTGAGCAAGTCAGGTGATAACAGGTTTTGTACGTAGCTCCCTGTAATGACTGAATCCAGAACAGGTCAGCCAGGTTCTTTGGTGAATAGATCGTGATCATGGTATATGTGTTCAGTGTATTAGAACTAAATGTACTCTGCACACAAGAGTTGTTAGTACCCTGCATGCATTTGTTAACCAAAGTGTTTCGTGCTGTCCGGAACTACACCTCATAATTTGTTTAAGCAAATCAATTGCATGATGTTTTATAATATATACAGTATATCTATGACAAACACTTTTATGGTGCTTTATATTTACTTTAATTTGATTAAATGTGGGTCTCATTTAAAGGGGCTCTTCCAGTCATTTATCATTAGCCTACTATCAATTTGAGGACGGAAAGAGAAAGTTAGAACTAAAGTATTGGAGCTGCGATATTCAGACTTGAAATCCCTCCTTTGGGTCCAGCTCCAAAATAGACTTGGGAAACCACAACTTTGTATTTGTGTCTAAATGGATCAAACAAAGCTCATGCTAAGTGTTCATTTGTGTGCCTCAGTAGTGCTTGTAGGCAGACTATAGACCAGGCTTCCGATCTTGGGGCTAAGCTAATGGCCTGGTAAGCTAACCGTATCAATCTCTTCATCCAAGGCTATTTTTTTGTTGTTGTTCGCCAATCCGATATAAACTTGATATTTTTAAGAGCCGCACCAGCCCAAAAACTGTCGAACTCAAAGTTTTTGTTCTGACTATGATCCAAGGGTCAGTGGCCAAGTCACTTTGAATGTCACCTTCCCTGAGAGCCACTGAGGTCAAACTAATCCTAGCTCAGCATTCAGACCCTAGATGAACACATGTCGGTGTGTGTAGAAATCTGTGTAAGAACTCTGTAGATGTGCGTGTATATGCGACAGAACCTTGTTCATCCAAACCCATCATGCCCCTTTACTTTATGGAGCACAATCAGCATCAAAACTATTAAAATGTCCTTGCTGGTGTGCTCCAGTGAACGTGAATTCAACCCATACTGAATGGAAATGTTTGGCACATAAATGAATAAACTGTGGTTTGGAGTCTTCCATTCATTTTGGTGCTCTGAATATTTCCCTGAAAGGTCCCAGGGGTTTGGATACACAAGATTCTACTTAACGTCTTGTTGAAAAATTAACTCTATGTGCATGAATGTATGTGTGTGTGTGTGTGTGCGTGTGCCTGTGTCTCCGCAGCCATCCGAGGCTTCTCTCCGCAGCACCGGATCAAAAGCTTCGAGGAGGCCAAAGGTCTGGATCGGATCAACGAGAGGATGCCTCCGCGCCGCGAAGCCGTCAACAGCGTGGGGCTGTCGATGGGCCGCATGAACATTGGAGAGCCCAACGGGACCGACAGCAACAGCAATATACAGTGATGGACACACTCTCCCACAGACACACACCTGCAGATACAACACCTCTGATATGGTACCCAATTTACAGATACGTGCACATAAGCATATATAAAAAAGCACCACACACACAGTATAACCATATAGACAGATAACACACCACACACGATTTTAACTACCCTATTCCCGTTGCCCTCAGCTGTATCTAAAGGCATGGTTTTGATCCGGACCTTTTACCACCAAAGGCAGTGGTCTCTTCACCGGACTGATCGGCCCTATTTAAAGAACTACAACTCCCATGTACCTGCACAACAACAATGAAAGGAACTACCAAAACACTCCCCGTGCGGACAGGAGAGCTGCTGGCACCGTGTACGTTGGTGACCACCGACGGATCGACAGTGTCCAGCATGACGTTAGCTGTGGTGTGTGTGTTTGTGTCAGGAGTGTTTGCACGCGGAGGAGGGTAATCAAGGGATGGGGCGCTTATGGCGCATTTCCACTGCAGTGCGGAGCGTGGTTTAAGCGTGCCGTGCCCGGCTCGTTTTTTGGTTTGCGTTTCACTAAGGCGTAGTTCCGGTTAGCGGGTACTTTTTCACACCGTTTTTCTGGCTCACCAAAATCGAGGTTTATTCCGGGCCAACAACCGGGCTGAGTATGCTAACTAGTGAGAGAATCGCTGGCAACTACAACAAAATGAACATATTTTACCGTGGCTTAATTGTAATACACGTTTCAAAATGATGCCGAAGTAACAACCTATGATACGCGTTAGTAAAAACCATGAATTCATGCTTTGACAAGTCTGCAGACAGACGGCAGGCGAAAAACCTTTTAAAATGCGTGTTTCCTGAATGGAGATCTGGCTAGCTAACGTTTATATATGCCTCCGACATTCCACACTCACAACAACGACCTACACAGACATAAATAAACCAGCGACTGTATTCGCCATGACACAGGCAGTCTGTGGTTGTTACTTGTGTTACACTTTGTCTAGTTTCTTGAACAGATATGAAGAGCTGTGAGCTCTGAGTGCTAAGAGCTAACGGCTGATGTTGGTTTTTGTGTTTCGCATTGAAGATGACGTCACGGCTCCGCCTACACTGCGTTACTATAGATTACTACCCCAGTTCCTAAACTGTAATGGAAACGCAGCATAAGTTGAGTCGGACTAAGCTGACCGACTGGCCTGCCGTGAAAAGCGCCCGATACAAGATTATGTTATGTTTTTGCTGTTTCCTGTTTTTGCATCCCCAAAAACCAGGAAGTGGCCACCAAACCTTGCCGGATTAGGTTGGATTTTATAAAGTTGTGGAAATGCCTGCATGTGGTGCCGTGCAGATGCTTAAACCATTTGTATGTCCCGTGCGGCTAAATATTTGGAAAAAGTGTGGCCCTCTGGTGCTGAGAGAATGTGTGGAGAGAATCTCAAGTAGCAGTTTTAATCTGATGCCCTTGAAACGTCCCTTTTTTTCTTCTCGGAGGAGATTTTCCCGTTTTGCTTTTTGTAGCCACAAACCTTTTACCCTTTTCCACCCCCCCCCCAAAAAAACAACCCTCTGGTCCCAGGCCAGTTCGGGAAAGGCTTGGAAAACGGGGCTGGGATCAGATTTCTAGTATTTCTCCCCACCGGTTGCGTTTATATAGGTAACATGAAAAGGTTCTATTTCACATGTGAGTGATGCACAGTCACAAGATAGCGGACGCAGGATGCTTTTATGTATGACCTGGGGGAGTTGAAATGTGAATTCATTCTCTATTCATTCTCTTTCTACATCCTCCTTCTTCCCGGGATGCTGTCTGCTACCAAAACAGCACTGATGGCCGGGAATCTCTGGCCTAACGAGCAGGAAATAATATTTCACAGAGGAAAACAGACTCTTCTGGTTACAAAGAAGCAGTCCGAAAAGGTCTTTGTAAAGCATTTATTATATTAACGCATCAGTGCATGCAGAGTTAAGTTCTTTGATAATAATGTGGAAGATTATATTTGTGCTCTGTGTTTCACTATGGTAGTTTTTTTTTTTTGGCTAATATATAATGAACTGAGGAGTAATGAATAATTTATTTTGTACATAATGTTAATTTGTATGATTTCACGTTCTTTTTATTTTTTCACGACCTATGTTTCTTTTCTTTTTCGACGCTGTACAGAATGACGGTACGCTTCTATTCAAAGTGTCAAGTCCACGTTTTCTCTATCTTCTTTGTCGGTGTACAGGAGTTGTTTTTACATTAAATATGAATAAACAAATATTAAACTAGCGATGATGAATGACCAACTATATACAGAGGCACAGGCATTCAGGCAGCCCAAAGCATGATGCATGGTTAAACGTTTTCGCTGTTTTCGAGCAAAACAGCAGCAGGACACATTTGAACCGAAGAGCCGGTGTGTTGCCGTCACAATTTAAAGGAAAAAAAGTGTACTCTCTATCTCTGATCATGACTCTTGATGATTCCTCTTGTTATTTGATGATATTTATGATTATTATGATTCTATTTATTATGGACATTATTCTTAATATTTAAGCTCTCTCTCTCTCTCTCTCTCTCTCTCTCTCTCTGCTGGTTGCTCTTCATGTTGCGTTGCTCCTTGGTTGATCTTGTTGTGCTTCTTTGGGAGAGGTGAACCCTGTGCCATAGTTATTGTGCCACGTTACTTACTTTCTCTCTTTCTCTCTCTTCTCTTGCTCTTTCTGTTTTGACTCCCCAGTCACCAACACTGTAAGCATGCCCCATGGGACGATCCACTTTTTTACTCTTGAATAAAATATGCATGAACCTTTGGTATGGATACCGAGCCTTTATTTCATTGCCACTGCTCATGGACATACACACATTAATCCAAATAAAAATGATGAATACAAAAGCACTGACCAGATGATGGAATGGAATGTTTAAAGGGGATGATGCTCATTTTCAGGTTCATTTTGTATTTTGTTCCTCTACTGTGACATGTTTCCATGCTTTAATGTTCAGAAAGGTCTTTATTTTTCTTTACTGCCTGTGCTGCAGCACCTCTTTTCACCCTCTGTCTGAAACCAGAGCCCTTTCTGCTCTGATTGGTTAGCTGGCCGGCTCTGTTATGATTAGTTAACCACTTAGAGATGTCCTGTCCCTTAGCCTATCCCGTACAATGTCATTATGTCACAGAAGTAAACAAAAGAGTCCAATGGAGGCGTTTCAGGCAGGGGGTGCATTTCCCTTCCATTTACATGCCTTGCAGGCCATTAACATGCACAGAAACCTATATCACACTACAGGAAAGGGAAAACCCCCAAAAGCATAATAGGTACATTTTGAGCAAAGCCATTCAAGCCGAATAGTTTCCTAATCACAGAGAAACAGGTTTACAGGATGACTCAGTTTCATACTGAGATAACGTGTATTGTGAAACTTTTACAGGTGTACCGAAAATAAATGTTTCAACACGCTTTAAAACAAATATCTACCACCATAATCTCATGCACCGCAAAAACTGACACACTGCATCAACTGAAATCTCTTAAATACTTTTTCTTTATCTCCCTGTACATTTTGGTGGAGAGTACACATTTTGTTTTATTGTGTTTTATGTGATATTTGTCCTTCCATAGAAGCACTCGGGTTTAATCTGGAAACATAAAAATCCAGTTTAACAAACCAAGTTAGGTTATAAGTCATCTGTTTAATAGAATAATGTAAAGACCTCTTGATGTCCCTATTTACCAAGAAGACCATGTCCACTATCTCAAAGTGGTGGAGGACTTCTGCTTTTGCCCGGGGTTTGAATAGAAATAAAGGTTATATATAGTCGGCTATAAAATGTTAGAGCCACGTGCTGCGGTTGAAAGTGCATTGAAGTTAAACGGAAGATAATCGTCACAATATTAAATGATTATTTTATGTTCTGATAATCTACTAAACCATAAATCGCCCTACAGGCATATGTGCAGCTTTATAATCCAGCTTCATTGTGATGTGAGGCGTTAGTTTACCAATGAGGGCTTTTAGATAAATAATTAACAACATTTATTATGCCTTTCTGTCCGGGAAGTCCAACCAACACACAGGATGCAGTGATGATGAGTGCTGTACACTTGAAACAAAACACCTTTTTGTTTAAGGGCATAAATAACTTCATCCAAGCAGGGACGTGCACAGACATTTGGAGGGGCTATTGCTCTAAACTGGAAAAAGGGCCTCCCCCCGAAAAAAAATATAAGACCTTTTGAAAATTGTAAATTGTTTTGAATGTAAAAGAAACCAAATGATTATTACATCAACTAAATTGAACAGTAATTCACATCTCATAACAAAATAAGCGAAGGCGACTACTTGCATTCGGTGACTTGATTTTAAAAATGAAAACCAGGGACATTTTTTGTTTTGCGGTCCATATCTCATTAAAATATCTAATGTTTGTAACTATTAAAGACAAAATGGGGACAATTCTGTTCTAATGTAGTTTGACCAGACCATTGTAACTGCTGTGCAGTCCAGACATATGGCTACTGATCAAATAGGGCCTCTAACTTAAATAAACTCACTAATTAATTAAACCAGTTCAATACGCATTATTCTTATTCTTATCATTCTTTATGAGCGCAGTAACGGTAAGGTATCTAATTACTTATTTATTTAGTATTCAATAACTTAATAACAGAGATGGTCAAACTAAAGTGGTAGAGACATGGCAGAAATCCTACAATGAAGCGGGACAGTGAACTGTTCACCGTGAGAGGGCGATCAAGAAAAGAGAGCGAGCGGCCCCGTTGAGGGAGTTCACAGATGAAAAGACCAGAAAGACAGAAGCACAAAAACAAGTAGGCTATATTTAAGTGTTTTTTTGTAAATAACCAATGTCCCTTATATAACTGCCATGAGACAACTCAAAATCAAGTTTCCAAAATCTGACACTGAGGTGGTCTAACGCACCGGCAGATGACAGCGCTGACAAAGTGTGTTTCCCGCAGCGAGATGCTACGATACTAATTGTGGGCTCATCATGTTGATTCGGCCACAACAGAAAAAAGAACAATAAACTCTCGCTCTCTCCAGAGGGGCAGGTCAGCCAAAAAGGCCAAACGGGTCGTTGCCCGGGCAACATTAGCCCGTTCCTGTACACGTCCCTGCATCCAAGGGCCATTTGGAGTGGGAATGAAGACCATACATTCTACAATGCTGTACTGCAAACAGAATTCTTAAGGACCCCCCTCATACGTTCTATATCCCTAAAATGTAGACGTTTCTGAGCCAGTAAACGTAAAAATACAAATGTTGAGCCTTATGTCCTCCCATTATCTGTAAAACTTCTCTACAAGAAAACAGGTTAATCCTGTTTGTGTAGTTCACAGAAATCAGGCACCAATTGATGGTCCATGGTTTTTTGTGTTTTGTTCTTATATTCTCCTTATTTTTATAATGCCTACATATTTCTATATACATTTAACTGGGCATTTGCAATATGTTACATCTTGTTGGTTACACATGTTTTGAATGCAGACATGTGTAGACCTATTGCTCAAGCTCAATTTCCTCTCAGGGGAAATATCTTATCCAGTTTTAAGAGTAATTGCACAGGCATGCCTCTCATATCGCCTCATTGCATAACTTTGTTTAAAACAATCCTTTACCCTCAAACTATAGGGAAATGACTTCCATTTCTTTATGGAAAACCAAGATTGTGTACATTTGGCAACCAATTGAAACAGTTCAAAAGAAAGTGAACTTCTGAAGAACCTGTTGTCATTTGAAAAATATTCATAGCTATTTATGGTGAGAACTTCTTCTTTCATGAACCCTTTCCGTGAACTCTAGCTCTTCCCACGCCCTTCTCTTCATGGTGATGTTATTAATGACAGGCAGAGGAATAAGCAGTAAACGAAAGTGAAAGTGTTGGAAGGAGAATGAAGGGGCAGGGGAGAGGCATAAGAAGAACAGAGAGCAAACGAATATCTCTCACTTCTGGATCATCGCAAACACACTAAGGTGAGTCCCTTCATATATTAATTTCTCTTAGTTTGACTTTTTATGGAGTTAGACTAAATATACCCTAGATTTATTTGTTCCCCTCTTGTGAACACTGGCATCATCACTGACAGAGATCAGTTATGTATTTTTGGTTAAAAAAAGGAACCTAACTGCTTTATATAAAACTGATCTGTAATCTGTGTACAGTGCATTCAGCACTTTCACCATCCTGCCATCATTGCAATGTGGCTTCACTTGAAAGCACTTTTTAGAGATTGAATTGTGTGGAGAGAAACTTGGTAAGAAAACAAACATCTTGAATATACTCAGATTAAAAGTTATGCAAATTGTAAAATTACTTCTGATATATCAAGCTTTTTCGGGTGATAAACACATGTTTTGCAGGTATAATATATAGATATTAATAAAATATAGAAACACTGCAAATCAGATTAAATGTACTTTCAAAATATCAATACATCCTCCTAGAAATTATAACTCCACACTTTTAGCTTGATTTGTTATATTTATTGAGTATAGTTAACATATTCTTGTATGGTTACACTGGCTCTTACAGCATGTGAAAGTTAATGATGTCTTTCTAGGTTGTAGAAGCTGAATGGTGGTTGTCAGGTGAAATATTTGTATGTCCAAAAATGTAAACGGCCCTATTATGCTCATTTAATTTTCAGGTTCATATTGGTATTCTGTGCCTCTTCTGTGACATGTTTACATGCAGACTGAGCCTTTATTTAATTGCCACTGCTCATGGACACACAAATCACACAAATCAATACCAATAAACAGACCAGATGGTGGAATGGAATGTTTTTAAGGAGCCATATTATACTAATTTTCATTTTTATATTTATATTTTGTGCCCCGGGCCTTCATGTTTAGATGCTTTAATGTTCAGTAAGGTGTTTATTTTTCTCATACTGCCTGTGCTCAGTCTGTAGGGACCTCTACTTGGAACTGAAGGGTGGCCGGTGGTTATGGTTACAATCTGCAATGGCAGATTAAGCATGTTTTTACAAGCATAATAGTGCCCCTTTAAGTTGAAAGGAAACATCACAACAACAGCCATACCTGTCACTAAACTGCCACAGTTTAGATTTATTGAACCATTTTCTGAGTGTACTGACTCTACACACTGAAAGTAGATACTTCTGTTTTTATTGGAGCACTCCCTGACACTTTAATCCCCTGACAGATGCAGAGCCTCCAGGATCAGGACGATCTCATCCCGAGGCCTCGGGGGAGTTTACCTAAACTGTGTGCTGCGGTGCTGTCTGCCATGACAATAGGAGGCGTCCTGTTTCTGTCTCCTGAAAGGTTGTTTGAATGGGTTGCCATGGTGATACTCATCCTGACCCTTGGCCCTCTGCTGCATGGGCTTGCTGCTGGCAGAGAAGAAATACTCTACCACTCAAATACCAGGTGAGAGTAATAAGTTGTTTTTAAGCACATTTCCGCAAGTGAAATAAAAAATTAAAATGAAAACATAAAAATAAATCCTGTCAATATAACAAACCTTCTTGAAAATAATGACATGTCATGTCAATATAACAAGGTACTTTGTCAAAAAGCATAAGATAGAGTAAAAAATGGCTTATCAAAGTTTCACATTTAATAATTTTCTTGTCATTTAAAATCATTATTTTGAAATAGGTCAAAACATCATTTTGAGATACACAATGATTATTTTGAAAAGGTTACTCATCATTACAGGATTTCTTTTTAAATTACATTGGCGGAAATGGGCTTCCAAAGGTTGTGTGTGATACAAGGAGTTTATGTAAGATTTCTTTATATTTTGAAATAGGACCTCAGTATCCTCTGTTTTTTACCAGGCACCGAGGCCGAGGGTGGAGCCATGTGCTGCCGGCCTGTGGTCTGTGGGGGAAGACCCTACTGGCTGCAGGGCTGGCAGGCCTTCTGCTCCACCTGGTCAGACATCCTCTTCCGCACCAAGGCCAGAGCTTGAAACTTGTATTTCTTGCCTCCAGCCTTTACCCCCTGTTGAAAAGCCTGGGAGTCCTGGTGAGGTCCACACCCAACAACACCGTCTTTGTATTTCTGTCTCTACCGCTGCACTACAAAATAAGAAGACACAATAGTTGTGTTCTCCTTTTTCACAGTTTATCACCAAAAATAGTTCTCAGCATTCACTTACTGAGCATACTGAGCTTCATTGTGAAGTCACTTATCAATACACACAGTGATGTTGCTCTGCTGTGAGTTTAAAACTGCCTTCCTGTTTATTTGCATCCACAGTGGAGATGGAAATGTTAAATTACCTTACTGACTGAAGTTGTTGTGCAGTTCAGTTCAAAGAAAAGAGGTACAAAAATCAAACAAATTGTAATTCAGTATATCGTAAAAAAAACGTCATGGTACAGTATGTCATAAAAATTGTGTTAAAAAGTTAAATGATTGTATTCCGTAAAATTAACATTAACAAATCATTAAGAAAATCGAACTTTAGTATTTCATTAAAAACTCGTCAAAAGTCACAACATGGTGACATAAAGAAATCAATGTATTGTATTTCTTTAAAAAAGTCATTGTTAAGTATGTCATAAAATTAGTCCTTAGGTAAAAACTGTCCTAAAAGACTATAGTGGAAGATAGTGTATACATGTTACATGCTAGACACAAACACTTCAGCTAACAACATGCTAGTTAGTATAACCAGCTAACACAGGGGTCCCCAAACTTTTCCTGTGAGGGCCACATAACTTTTCCCTTCTCTGATGGGGGCCGGGTCAGTTTGTAACAGAAAAAGTGTGACGATCGCATGGGTGTCTAAACGTAAACATTTATTGTTTTCTAGAAAGCCACACATAACCAAATATTAATAACCCTTTCCGGGATCTTCACAGAAAAAAAGTCAGGAAATAAATAATAACACTATTAATGAAATAAATAACACTATTTATGAAATAAATAATAACCAAATAACCCTCTCTGGGTTCTTCACAGAAAAAAAGTCCATTGAAAATTACTGTAACTTTCTGTTGTGCCGTGCACAATCTTAACAGGTAAAAGTTTAGCTTAGTTGTCAGAGCAGAATCTCTCAAAAATAAACGTGGATTTACGTAAAAAAAACTATTTTTTCGGGGTTCGGGTGTTTTGTTTGATTTTAAACAAACAAAGTCTTGGCTTTCAGAATATGAAACTTTTATTTCCTATTTATTTCTCACTCGCAA